>NC_090267.1:163232959-163532959 GCF_040414725.1 Anabrus simplex | reverse complement strand
CAAACATAACAAATGAGTAATAAGATCAGGTACATATACAGAACAACAGTTCGAATCGAAAACCATGTCGATATCCACGTTCATGGCAAAGTCTTCGGAGGTCCAGATGCTCTCAAAACTACTTCATATTAAATTTGTTTAAGATATTATTTACACTCGTCCGGAATATACCTTTAATGATGACGTACCAAGCTCCTTTGTACTATTAATATTGTTAAAGAGAGTTGGGAGACATATCAGAAAGGAGAGCTGGAGTATTCTGTACTGAGTATGGGATATGTGGAAAATATCTTTGATTCTGGTGGAATTGGAAGGAACACGGAGAGCAAACACTGAAACAAGTTATTCCGAACGGAAATACCCATTTAATATTTCGCGGAGGAATCTCAGGTAAGCTGCCTGTCACCTAAAGTGCAGCGATGACACATTTATCTCCCTTAATACCTGCTGGTTATTCTGATGGAATGGGATTCGATTACACTCGTCTTTGATATGGAGAACTACGTAGCAACTGACTCATCAATGTCATAACCATCGTTGGACTCAGTGGCGTAACGGATAGCTGTTGTCATTGGTGGCCCCGATTCGATTCCTGGTATTGCCAGAGATGGCAGGTATATGGTTAAAATGGTTCATGCCGTTCACGTCATTGGGATGAGCCTGAAAAGAGCTGTACCACTTCGGGGTGAAGGCACGAGTTTACTCTACTTTCATTATCATAGTAACGATTAAATCGCAGGCGAGTATACGATTGTTTTCCAAGTACATCAGCGTTGGTACTTACAGGTTCTTAAACGCGCGAAGAAACCAATACTAGAATCAAAGGTTCTGTTACAATACTTACAGTTTAAATCTGCCAAAGCTCCTTGTTAAATCTAGGTTCTGGTGGTTATCTCATATCTGATTTACTCTTTTATCGGACTCGTGCTTTTGTCGCCATTGTTAAAAATGTTATGGATCTTGTGAAAAATATATCACCACATCAACCAACCACTACATCCCCGCAGTTGACGATGTCTACTTGACAATACTTTATATTAAAACTAGTAAGATACCCGTGCTTCTCTGCGATTTTAAATTGAAAGTTATTGCTCAAAGTTTTACATTTTGGAGAGTCTACTGTCAGCTGAACCTGTAAAATACGCCCTCAGTTCGTACGCCAAACGGTTTTGGGGGAATTATTATTTATTTTCTGATCTAACACTCATTTGAACCCCATACGGAAGAATTTGAATGTTTTAAACCTTATCTTAGTTAACATATAAGATGTAAAAGCAACCAACTTGTGAAATTTCGATTTTGTACGTTGAACAGTAATGGAGGAATGAATAACTTACTTGTTTAAGAACGGATGTTTTAAATTATTTATTTATTTATTTATTTATTTATTTATTTATTTATTTATTTATTTATTTATTTATTTATTTATTTATTTATTTATTTATTTATTTATTTATTTATTTATTTATTTATTTATTTATTTATTTATTTATTTATTTATTTATTTACTTATTTATTTATTTATTTATTTATTTATTCGTGCTTGAAATGGTTTCGAAAGAATGAATACTGTGTTTTTGAGTATCAACCACCATCTAAATCCTATAGGGGAGAAATATTTTTGAAGTATATGCTATTTTACATCTAGAACATAAAAGAACACTCTTCTTGTAAAATTTCAACTTTGTCAAACGGTTCTGGAAGGATGAATAATTTAGTTTACGGAGCTAACCTCATTTAACCTAGAATTTAAAATATATACCGCTATTTGGAATTTTGTCTTCGTACGTTATACCGTTTCGGAGGAAGAAATGAATATATTTGTTTTCGTATCAATTTGTATCAAACATTCCGTTATTTAACATCTAGGATATAATTTGAAATGTTAAATTCATAATACAAACGGATTCATATAAACGCATACTTTTGTCATCATTTCTCACTCCCAGTCAAAACCCCTTAGAGGTGTATTGTTTTAAGTCCACTTCTTATTTGTATCCTCATAAAAGGAATTCAACTCCTTTTACACATCTTTAAGTTGAGTCCGTAACATCCTTCATTTTTGAGATATAAGTATCCTCATACAAAGAATTCAACTAATTTTTCAATTAATTTACCCCCCTTAATTGCATTTTACGAAAACAAAAGAATACGTGTTTCTTTATTTTGAATGGGGATTAAAGATACAAATGTTTACATCCGTAACATCTTCAGTTTTTGAGACACCAGTATCCTAATAAAAATAATTCACCTCCTTTTTCAGTCCATTTTAGCCCCCATCCCCCTAAACAAGAACACATGTATTCTTTTTTAAAAATTAAAAATACCAATTTTCACGTCTGTTTTGTGATGCACTCTAGATATGTTCATTTTAAAATTTCGCCCCCTTAACATTTCCTTTTAAGTGGATTTTCAGAAAACAAGTTATGCGTGTTCCTTTATCTTTACAAGAGATTCCAACTACCAATTTTCACATCTGAAACATGATACGTTTTTGATATATAAGTATCCTCATAAAAGGTAATCAACCCCTTTTTACCCCCGCCCCCTTAAGAGGATTTTCCGAAAACAAAAAATACATGTTTCCTTATTTTTAAAGGATATTCCAAACACCACTTTCAACATCTTTTAACTGATAAATGTTTGAGATAAAGATACGCTAATTTTAAACATTCACACTCTTTTTAGACTCCTTAGCGACGGAATATCCAAAAATCCTCCCTTTGTGAGCACCTACACTGTATTAAAAATGTATCCCTAAAATTTAATTTTTTAATGTCCAGTAGTTTTGGATCGGCAATGACGAATCAGTCAGTCAGTCAGTCAGTCAGTCAGTCAGTCAGTCAGTCAGTCAGTCAGTCAGTCAGTCAGTCAGTCAGTCAGTCAGTCAGTCAGTCAGTCAGGGCATGTTATTTTATATATATATAGATTTATAATGTCCTTGGTATTGTTTCTTTCTGTTCTGCCTGATTACATTATCACTTTAATTGAGAACACATGCTGACGATGGGATCAAATATGATATTTGATTAATCATTGAGTCAATATTCGTGATCGTTTTTTCGAAGACTCACATGTTCCTTCCATGATCCTGCCATTTTACTCTAAGCATTCTATTGGACGTGGGTGGATTACATTAACCTGGGTATATCATCTATAACGATGGTTCGACATCCACGATACAACAACCTTGATATGAGAGATACAAATTTATTCCACATCGCTTGCGAACCTTCTGTAAGAAGATGGCATCAGAAGAAAAATGATTGTAGTTTTGTCTATCTACCAACAAAGTAGCACTAAGATCAATGAATACTGATTTACTACATTTTCCAGGCTAAATACCGACGTCTTTGTCCACAAAACATTTCAGATAGTACATCCAACACAAAAGATTGTGCACAAATACCACATAGGCTACTTTAGTAAAATGAATGATCAGTCTTGAAGTTTTTCCACAGTGACAGCAATCAGCGAAATTCCTAGTTAGTTTAGGTATTTCATGGCTAGACCAATGGTGTAGGCGATAAGCTTGTCCATTTCTTACCTGAAATTCCCAGATTTGATTCCTAAGGTGTTATAAGGATTTAGTATATTAAGATCCGAGCGCTTGAACGGGGTTAATGCAATCTCATGGCATCACTTGAGAGGCTGTCTGTTATAAGAGGAACGTGCCCAGTCAAGGAAAGTAAGCAATACGGCCAGCATGTCCACTCCACTACCTACTGGCCCCCTGGCTGTGCAGTGGACTCTGACTACACTGGGTGATCTACGGATTTGTTTACTTTTAGATATCTTATAAGTTTATTTTTTTAATATTTCAATCAATTTTAATTTCCAGAAATGAAAGTTTGTAATTATGCACTTTCTAAGGTAACAGGTGCGTAAATGGGATTATGAGCCTCCTTTAATATTAACCATAAGAGAGAGAGGAAGAGATCTGACACGTTGCAAATAAGGGTATCGACTATGAAAATTGGTAGGTGAAAGAACAGAAATTTCCCGCAAACCTTATACTGCCAGAGCCACAGAAGAACAAGAGTTAACACAAAGGAGAAATGAAATGGAAGTACTTGGCATGTATTTGTGAAATCAATGCCAGTGTCAACCTGAGCCCCGTGGTCACCGGGCCATAATCCATAAATTATGAGCTGATGTACCATTAAGAACTCTCTTTCCTCGTCGCTTATAATAGAACTTGGCTTATCCCGATGACTGCTACCCGGCCCAATGACCTATACATTAGAGCGTCACATAGTCAGCATGATAACATATTCAGTTGTATTATTTGACCTTCTTCACGGTGTCCAATGTCTCTTATATCAGGCAGCTCCTCAGTTAGTCTCCTGAGGCTGTGTGAGCTCCGTTCCTGCGCCAAATTCAGTCCTTGGACTGGTTGGGAATTGAAAGGGCTTTCAGGTAAAAGACAGACGCGCTACCCCTACACAACGGACTCCACACTCTTCAGTCCCTAGCGTCGTAAATATGAATGGCCATCTATCTGGTGCCCTGTCATATGGAGGAATGAGAGAATACGTGTTACTCACGCATGCCGAACTTGGATACAACCCAGTCACATTTTTTTTATCCGAACCTAAGGTGTATTAAAACCAATTGGATGCAGAACTAATGAGATGAGGTAAACATTACGTCTGCTCTCAAATAAGGGAAATGACCTGAAAGTTCACTCCCACTTAATTAAATCAATATTGAACTGTCATAAGAATGTATTTGTAGGATTCAGGAACTTCTGCGAGGAAGACAGCGAAGTCACAAATAGATCTTTGGAATTATTACTGACAAGGTTATTTTGGTAATCTGTAAGGGAGAACTGTTGGGTTCAGGAAGAGATAGCATCACTGCCCCACGGTCATTCACGTCTGGGAAACATGTGGTGAAAACGAGGCGGGAATTTTCCATGACTTCACCAGTTGACTGGTCGGTACAAGGCGGGGTTGCTCATTTTTGTATATATGTGTATAATAAAATATGTTATTAGGTTAATTAGTGCTGTGGAAAATTAATGTATGTTGCCTGAAGACAAGTGCAGTTTATTGATAAGGTAGTATTTAAGCGAAAAATGCCTCCTATATGACGGGTAAATTCAGAGGTTGCTGGCTTGCTAAGATGGAGCCAGTACGACGCCACGTCAAGCGGCACAATTACAGGTCTGTCTAATTCAAATATTATGATTTTTGTAGTTAGAGATGTAAAGTTTTTTCCCTTTAAATTAAGTAATAAATCATAACACCGCGTTGTATATGTGGCGTGTGTAGAATTAAGTATGTTGCAATGACGATAATGTATCCTGCAGGTATTCCATTGTAGATGCGATTGTCTGTTATTTATGTCACCACGTGAGGCGTTAAACTGTGTTTAAATTTCTTAAAATGTGAAGTTAAATATTTCAACGTAATTCAGTTAAATATGTTCGGGCCGTTAAAAGTTATAATAATGATAATTATAAAGATAACTATTATTATAAGTGTGATAAAGTCAAATAATAATAATAATAATAATAATAATAATAATAATAATAATAATAATAATAATAATCACGTAAGGAGTAAATTGAGATAATAATAATAATAATACTGCATTCATCAGTTAGGTAAGCGAGATTTGCAGTTTATATCGAAATCCAGTGAAGCAAGATAAATTTTAGCATTTTGGAAATTTACATTTTGTGACACCGAGTATTTGTGGTATAGAATTACGACATGTTATTTTTCTCCTTAGGTTAGGATAAATGTCTAGGCGCTAATTTCGAAATCATTATGAAGTTGTTTGGTTATGGGATCGCCTGTACTTAAAAGTTTTCAAGCAAGAAAAAACGGATTGTTATGAAAAATGAAATATTATGAGAATAAGTAGGAAGAAAGTTTAAGGCAGAATGAGTCTGTCTTTTATGAGTGGTGTTTAATAAGCAGGATGCGGAGGAGAAAAGGACCTGTAGTTCGTTGGAGAGGAATGTTCATGGCACTGTGTATATGTTGACGTGCAATATTTCTGAGACAGGCTGTATAAGAGGAGTGATGTCCTGTAGCGATCCAAAACGATTGAAAAATGTAAGAGTTGTCAAATCCTAGTAAGACCGTAGGTAACGTCAGTTAAGTCAAGGTGACGATTCTATTTGATACCAGCGAAGTGCATTTTTGTGATAGCCGACCTCAGAACAAAAAAACATTTTCCCACACGGTCGAGATAATACTTACTTATCGTAAAGTGAATTTTATTCTGTATCGTTATGAGACGAAAACGTCGCGAATTGGAAACATTGAGGGTGAGACAATGAACTTCATTAGATTAAGAGTTCATCCTGCGTGTGTTGATGAGATCTTACTTCTCTGGATATTTTACAATGATACGTGTTTCGAGCGTTGACACTGTAGGTCATTTGAAGCCTCACACTGGAGTTATGATGTGAATATCGTGATGATTTTGATCATTGTGTTCAGTAATATCACGTAATATCAAACGAGATTTGATACTTTTTGTTACCGTGTTTTAGCGGTAGTTATGCGTAAAAGAAGGTGCGGGTGTGAATGGGTTTCAAGCTACGAAATTATAGTGCATGTAAAATTAATTTAAAATTTAACAAGGTTATATTTTCTTTTCAAAAACAAAGCAATAACAGACATGGCAGGTACAATGTAGCAAAACAAGGGGAGTTACAATATTTACAGGTTTTGGGCTTCACGCCCTGACTTCAGCGATCAGCTCAGTTTTACCACAAACACAAGTTTTAACAGAGGGGCAGAAAACCCCATTCATCCCTAGGAGCCCCTGGCTCCGAATTACACAGAAAAGCCTCCACGAGGCATATGACACTCCATTTTCAAAAGAGCGATCCGCTCTTAAAATTTAAGCCTCTCAAAGGCCACACCAAACTCTACCTTCAAGCTGTCCTTTAAGGACGTATTCACAGGGGTAAAATACCCAACCTACAGAGGTCTATTACATGAAAAGAAGGTTGATAACATGACCTCTAAAATAACAATTTGAGAGGAGGCGATCTTGCACTCCTAATACACTTTGTTTTTTTTAAAAACCTAATCTGGCTCTGGGCCGCTAACGCAAGGGCTAATCCCATACTACAGAGGTGACTTAGAGAAGAACACTTTACATTACATAAACGAAGAATAGTTTGAGAAAATAAGTTCACCTCAAAACAAATGTGAGTGGGAGCTCGAGAGGGTTAGCACTCTCTATCCCAATATGTAGCTTTACAAGAAAAAGATGAAAAGAGTAATTACATTTTAGGAAAAGGTTACATGATGGAAATGCTTCGAACCCGCCGCGAGTGTTAAACTGCCGACCTAGCGAGAAAAGAAGTTATTAATAGGCCATTACCTGATGTAGAACGGCTGAAGAAGAAAGAGGCGCTTCCCGCCTCCTGCTATGTACTTAATACACTGAAAGATGGAACAGAAGTGGCCCGGAGACCCCAAAATCAGCAGTTTATAACCTCTCGCGGAAGATTCTAGGCGTTAGGGGAAATAAAACACCCTCCCTCAAAGTTTTTATTGGCTAGGGAAAAGAAACCCCTACATAGAGGAAAAAGAAACACATTATTGGTGGAAAATTAATTAAAGAAATTCGGGATTGGCTAGATCCAAAATAAGGGGAAAAAGAGGGGTATACAGCCAACTTAAACCATGACAGAAAGAAATTTAACAAAGAACAAACTCTTGAAATAAAAATTTCTCCAACAAAATAGTTCTTTGATTTCGCACTAGGTCGCACTATTGTTGATCTTCAGTAGTGTCCTCTAGAAGAGAAAGTTCACACTTCTTACTTCAAGCGAAACAAAAACACATCAAAAATGACACAGTTCACAAACTCAAAAATTTCCAGGTAGTGACATCTTCTGAGAAATTAGTAGATTAATAGTGTAGATAAAGTTCAGACTTCCTCCAGAAGAGGAGTTTCAACTGGCGCAACTTTTAAATAAACAGAGTAGAGGTGTACCGCCCGGTACAGACCTCCCCCCCCCAAAAGTTCCTCCAGGGGTGACACATGAAATCAGTTTGAAACAAGTTCCAAGTTATAAAGTGAATATGAAAATAGATTACAAGATTTTCAGAATGTTGTGTGATTCAGTTTCACAATTTGTCGTTGCAGGTGAAGTAAAGTCTTTCTGTTTTTAGAAGTTGAATTTCTGAAGATAAACTTTTAATACTTGAAGGTGATGAAAAATTTGGCAATGTCCACCAAATACGGTGTTGAATTCCCAAGTGTAATCATTACTTATGGTGACTGTCCATGTAGTTGATGTAGATTGAGTCGGATGGCCAGACCGGCCGTTGCAGCTTGCGTCCAACGGAGGCCGCTCAGACCCCTCAAGTACCCTGAGATACCACTCGCCCGCACTATGAGGGGAGCAGAGGTGTTGAAGTACGCCGCGCCCGCGGTGAACAGATACAGGCTGCGGGCATGTAGCAGGTCGTGCGCCGCACATCAGCCTTGGCCGGGAGGAGAGTTCCGGCTCGCCGTGCACATGTCGTCCTCGCTGGAGAGGAGGGGGCCCATCCCCCTCCCCAGTCGCTGCACGGCGCTGCGCGGCTGCGGGGGCGCTGAAACATTAAAGCTAGGCGGCAGAATTGTGTTGGACAATCATTTTCTTTGAGGGTACAGGCTTGTAGAGAGAGTGAGGGGCCAGCGGCGTGCAGATATTCATGGTATTCATTAAGCCACTGTGTAGAGTGGAGCAGGAGACGGGAGCGTGGTAATGGCCGTGGCAAAGACAGGATGGCAGTTTAATGGGTCGGGGCAGGTTTCACAAACATGCTTACATAAGAAACAAAATCCTATAGAAGGGGCAGAATGCCTTAAAAGTGAAACTCAAAAAAAAAATATAACCTTCATATCCTTTCAAAATAATATGAAGCAAGTTAACACAGAAATTACACCGGTTTCACCTGGGACAGGTGAACTCTAAATATCCTCTCGGTGGCTGGATTACTTAGCAATAAGGTAACCGGCGTAAGAAAATCGAGAATGATACAAGGCCCATGAAATCTGGGGGCAAGCTTGCCCGCGGGAACAAAATTTTTGACCATAACCTGGTCACCTACCTTCAAGGTGGTGGGTCTCCGTCCACGATCATACCTTTCCCTAACCTTTTCATGAGATACTTTAAGATTAGCTTTAGCCTTCTTCCAAAGATCTTTAATGTTGTCCGGATCTATTGTCTCGGGCAGAATGTCATTCAGAGACCAGAGGTTAGAGAGCGGCGAGTTGGGAACGAACTTAAACATCAAAGAAGCTGGAGTAAATTTGTGAGATTCATGAACCGCCGAAGTCAAAGCAAAAGCTAACCAATGCAGGGACGTGTCCCACCTAGAATGATCTTCATGATGATAGGCAATAAGTGCGGACCTGAGATTACGGTTAACCCGTTCAGCCAGAGATGGTTGAGGGTAATAAGCAGATGTAGTTACATGAGAGATGGACAAGTCAAAACAGAATTTACGAAACAGATTTGATGTAAAAGCTTTAGCATTATCAGATACAATGTATTGGCACGGACCAAAAGAAGCAAAAATAGAATTTAGGCAAGTAATGGTGGACTGAGCGGTAGCCAGCTTAGTCGGAAATAACCAGGAAAATCTTGTAAAACCATCTACACACACAAAGATGAACTTGTTGGCATTACCCTTTGACTGGGGGAAGGGTCCCACATAATCGATATACAGGCGTTCCATGGGGCGCGACGCTTGATGAGAAGACAAAAGGCCTACTTTAGTGGACATGGTGGGTTTACTGATCAAACAAGATTTACAAGCTTTTACAAGTTCCCGAATTTCACCGTCCATACCTTTCCATATGAACATTTCACGAATCTTTTCACGAGTTTTAAAGATACCCAGGTGCCCCCCCAATGGGGTCTCATGATAGTATTTGAAGATCATAGGTACAAGAACCGCTGGAACAACAACTTTCATCAACTTATCATGCCTCGAAGGGCAACATAGAACACCATTCCTTAGAACATAAGGGACAGCATGTTCCCCAGAAGAAAGGGTTTCCATTATCGGAGCCAGCGTCGGATCTTCACGTTGGTATTTCTCAATATCCCTAAAAAGCATGGGAGCATCTGTTAAGATGGCATTAACACCAGATAGTATGGACTCGGAAGGTGATGAACTGTCGACCGGTTCGTGGGTCTCTACGTCGTTATGAAACATACGGCTGAGTCCATCGGCAACAACATTTTCAGTACCTCTGATATGCCGTACATCGAATTGGAAGGCAGAAATACGGATGGCCCAACGGGCTATACGACCTGTACGACGCGGCCTACCTAAGACCCAGCTTAAGGCTTGATTATCTGTCTCCAGATCGAATTTGACGTGTTCCAGATAGAGACGGAACTTTTCTAAGGCGAATAAGACTGCCAAACCTTCAAGCTCATATATGGAGTACTTTGCTTCTTGAGCTGACAATGTCCTAGACGCATAGGCGATGGGTCGCCTCCCTAGTTCAGTCTCTTGAAGAAGAACTGCAGCTACTGCTGACGACGATGCGTCGGTTTGGACGATGAATTTCTTCGAGAAATCAGGCATAGCAAGAACAGGGGCATTACAGAGAGCTAATTTCAGATCTTCAAAAGCGGCTTGTTGAGAAGGTCCCCACTCGAATTTGATGCCTTTCCTACGAAGAAGGTTTAAGGGCGCCGCTCTATTAGCAAAGTTAGGAATGAACTTCCTGAAGAAATTCACCATACCAATGAACCTGGCGATACCTTTGATGTCCTTGGGAGGTTTAAAATCACGGATGGCCTGTGTTCTAGAATGATCGACTGCTACTCCATCGGGTGACACAATATGCCCTAGGAATGACATAGAGGGCTTAGCAAAGGCAACCTTGGACAACTTAACAGTTAACCCAGCCTTACGAAGGCGATCGAGAACTTCTCGCAGATGATCCAGATGTTCTTCAAAGGTCTCTGAAAATACGACGACATCATCTAAGTAGTGATATAAGTACTCAAATTTGATGTCGGAAAAGACCCTATCTAGTAGCCTAGTGAGCACAGCTGCCCCCGTGGGGAGCCCGAAAGGCACGCGGTTGTATTCGTATAAATTCCAGTCCGTGGCAAACGCTGTAAGGTGTTTAGACTCTTCGGCAAGGGGAATTTGATTATAGGCCTGATTTAAGTCCAAGATGGTGAAGAACTTGGCCTTACGAAACCATGAAATACAAGAATGAAGGTCGGGAAGGGGCACAGATTGTAACACCACCTTCCGATTGAGAGCCCTGTAATCAATGACAGGCCTGAAACCTCCTTGAGGTTTCGGTACTAGAAAAATAGGCGAAGAATACGCAGACTTAGAGGGCCTAATAATACCGTCCTTCAACATCTGATCGATGATTTCTTTCAGAGCCTTCATTTTAGGTGGAGATAGCCTATACGGTGGAAAGCGAACAGGAATCGAATCCGTGACCTCAATTTTGTATTCAATAAGGTCAGTAACACCAAGAGTATCAGAGAACACCTCGGGAAACGACTGACACAGTTTCCGAATACTATCAGCCTGCTCCTCAGGTAGATGTCTAAGGTCTAACAACATCTCATCCTGGGTAGGCGAAATAGATGAACATGATACAGAATTACACTTTAACAAGGGAATTCTACAATTGGACGCAAATTTGAATGTGCACGACCTACTCTGGAGATCGAGCACAAGACCAGTGTGAGACATGAAGTCCGCTCCCAGTATGATGGGGCAAGACAAATGCTTGGCCACAAACAATTTGATTTTCCATGTAAATTTAAAAACACGAATTTTGACATGTAAGGAACCTAGAATTTCTAATGGAGATGAATTAGCCGAAACATATTTAACAGGAGATGAGTCATAGTCAGGGAGTTTACAAACAGATTTCAATTTAGAATACCAATCAGCCGAAATAATGGAACAAACGCTGCCTGAATCTAAGAGAGCTGTTATAGGCTCGTTATTCAACTCAATCCTAAGAAAAGGAACCGGTGCGGGGGTATCCGCCGCAATCCTAAGACACTCTCTGGGGCATTCAAAAAAAGAATTTGAAGATTGCTCATTCCCTGAATTCTCGACCCTTTTGCCCGGGGCTGAGCCTTGGAAAGCAGAATTAGTCGACTCAGCCGAAGCCGCTAGTCACTTTTTATTATTGGCATGGGTGGAATTTGCACCAGAGCAGGAGGGGGTGCTATTTGAGTTTGGGCAATTCTTGGCGATATGTGAGAAAGCCCCACATTTAAAGCAGCCTTGTGATGAACCAGCTCCATTCCTAGTCCCACTTGGCTTGATCAGTGGACACTTGTTGCGCAGATGGTCAGGCGACCCGCAAGCATAACATTTACGGAGATTGACTGGTCGGCGAGGTGGAGGCCGAGTGTTACTAAAGGAAGGCGGGGGTTCTTTCGCGACACGCAAAGAATCGGCGTATCTAACTCCTTCCGCTGAGACGGCCAATGCTTCAAGTTCAGAGAAGGTTTGCGGACACGCCGCGAAACACAAATATGACCTGTAGGATGGCGAAATACCTTCTACAATAGCCTGCACAATCTGATCTTCAGGAAAGTGCAGAGCAAACACCCTAGTGTAGAATTTGATATCTTGAATGAAATCAGCCAAGTTTTCATCCAAGCGCTGTACACGGTAATAGTACTTCTGAATCAGGGAGGACCTGGCCCTAGCCGGGATGAAGTTAGCTAGCAAATGGGCATGGAAATCCTCAATAGATGATTGCTCGGCAATGGCTCTTACGATTTTATCAGAGAGAATACCAATAGCATACGGATAGATAATTTGCAAAATTTGACATGGCGAAAGAGAAAAAACAATAGCATGATCCTGAAATTCCACTAGAAATCTTAAAAATGAAATTACGTCACTGGTGGTATTAACGGAAAACTTGGATATACCTCTGAGCAACATTGCCAATGGATGAGGCAAGCTGCTAAACCCGGGCGACATAGTAGGTAAAGGTTTCAATGGCAAGGAAGTTAATTCAGCACGTACATTGTTCAACGATGTGCGGCGTTCAGACTCGTTGTCCAATGGGGCAGAGATAGTTTGAGCAGCAACGGTTATCCTATTGCCTTCTCCCTTAGCAGGTTCTTCCTCACTACTTACATTCACAACGGTGGGCTGATCAGATTTGGGAGGAACTTCCCCAGTTAACAATTGAGTGACTTTACTAGACAATTCAGAGATAGTTTCAAGGAGCGTATTAGCTTGCTTCCTCTGAACGTCATTCACCTTCAGAGACAACAGATCATTAACTCTATTTGAAAAGTGATATAGCCTGCCTTGCACACGCTTAATTTGATTAGGAGACGGATCGTTTTCATCAAAAAAGCTGACTACAGATGCTAGCCCAGTAATATTCTCGACGATCGTGGAAAGAGACTCATCAATTTCTTTCTCTCCCAAATTGGGGATGGAAATGGGCAAATCGAGGGACTCTCTAAGCTTGTTGGTGTCGATTGCAACCGTGCCTCCAGATTGCACATTTCTGATAGTTAACTCGTATATCAACTCCTCTTTGCGCAAATAGTTAAGGAGGAGAACATCGCGAGGGCCGGGCATGATGACAGAACAATTTTGAAAAACTCAAAAAATTCCAGCAACTGAGACAATTGTTAGAGTTCGAATCAAAGCAATGTTTAGCCGTCAAAAGGGGCTAAATTGAGACCCATTCAACCACGCTCTGCTACCACTTGTTACCGTGTTTTAGCGGTAGTTATGCGTAAAAGAAGGTGCGGGTGTGAATGGGTTTCAAGCTACGAAATTATAGTGCATGTAAAATTAATTTAAAATTTAACAAGGTTATATTTTCTTTTCAAAAACAAAGCAATAACAGACATGGCAGGTACAATGTAGCAAAACAAGGGGAGTTACAATATTTACAGGTTTTGGGCTTCACGCCCTGACTTCAGCGATCAGCTCAGTTTTACCACAAACACAAGTTTTAACAGAGAGGCAGAAAACCCCATTCATCCCTAGGAGCCCCTGGCTCCGAATTACACAGAAAAGCCTCCACGAGGCATATGACACTCCATTTTCAAAAGAGCGATCCGCTCTTAAAATTTAAGCCTCTCAAAGGCCACACCAAACTCTACCTTCAAGCTGTCCTTTAAGGACGTATTCACAGGGGTAAAATACCCAACCTACAGAGGTCTATTACATGAAAAGAAGGTTGATAACATGACCTCTAAAATAACAATTTGAGAGGAGGCGATCTTGCACTCCTAATACACTTTGTTTTTTTTTAAAACCTAATCTGGCTCTGGGCCGCTAACGCAAGGGCTAATCCCATACTACAGAGGTGACTTAGAGAAGAACACTTTACATTACATAAACGAAGAATAGTTTGAGAAAATAAGTTCACCTCAAAACAAATGTGAGTGGGAGCTCGAGAGGGTTAGCACTCTCTATCCCAATATGTAGCTTTACAAGAAAAAGATGAAAAGAGTAATTACATTTTAGGAAAAGGTTACATGATGGAAATGCTTCGAACCCGCCGCGAGTGTTAAACTGCCGACCTAGCGAGAAAAGAAGTTATTAATAGGCCATTACCTGATGTAGAACGGCTGAAGAAGAAAGAGGCGCTTCCCGCCTCCTGCTATGTACTTAATACACTGAAAGATGGAACAGAAGTGGCCCGGAGACCCCAAAATCAGCAGTTTATAACCTCTCGCGGAAGATTCTAGGCGTTAGGGGAAATAAAACACCCTCCCTCAAAGTTTTTATTGGCTAGGGAAAAGAAACCCCTACATAGAGGAAAAAGAAACACATTATTGGTGGAAAATTAATTAAAGAAATTCGGGATTGGCTAGATCCAAAATAAGGGGAAAAAGAGGGGTATACAGCCAACTTAAACCATGACAGAAAGAAATTTAACAAAGAACAAACTCTTGAAATAAAAATTTCTCCAACAAAATAGTTCTTTGATTTCGCACTAGGTCGCACTATTGTTGATCTTCAGTAGTGTCCTCTAGAAGAGAAAGTTCACACTTCTTACTTCAAGCGAAACAAAAACACATCAAAAATGACACAGTTCACAAACTCAAAAATTTCCAGGTAGTGACATCTTCTGAGAAATTAGTAGATTAATAGTGTAGATAAAGTTCAGACTTCCTCCAGAAGAGGAGTTTCAACTGGCGCAACTTTTAAATAAACAGAGTAGAGGTGTACCGCCCGGTACACTTTTATTTAGCAAACTTCACCGCGTATGTTTATATTGTAATGAGTAATGATTGAACTATTGAAACCTGTTCTTTAATTTCGATTTCACGCTTTATCGTAGGAAAATGGACATAGTTAATATTTCCATATTTGAGTTCATTTCTGAAGCGAATTTTACTTTATGTGTTAGAATTTCAACGAGAATCAGATTTAAATATCCAGACTGTGTTAAATTCTCGATTTCGCCTGGCAGTATGAGTGATGTGTAGATACCATAACGTTGGCTCAACGATACGTTTAGGATGCCGCGTATATATGATAATCGTTAGAGGTGTGTAGAACTTGTAACGTTGGCTCAACGATAGGATAAGGACGCCGCTTGTACATAGCCAAGTCATAGGTTAGACAATATTTCGAATTGGCTTGAACGATGCTATTGTCTGCAGTAGTGGATACAGGCACGGAAGATATTAGCAGGTACTATTTAGGCCATGTTTCGACATATCTTAACTAGCTGGAGGTTGCTCCCATAATAGCGTTGCATCAGTTGTGGCATAAATATAAGGTTTGTTCCACGTGGAAACCTGGCTAATGTAGATCGGTCCCTACTACTTAGCCGCGTGCGTTCAAGTTCGATGAAATTTCGTTTCCATTGGATATTGTTTCTTTTTCTTTACTTCAAGTGTTATTGTTCGTGTGTACGGTATGTAATGATAGTGCACTGTTGACACTCAGTTTTTGTATGATTTATACTATAAAATGCGGTTTCGATTCGTCAGCTGTTCTTATAGTTTCATCTTATGTTATTCACATTATTTAGGTGAGACGTTGATCTACCGATCACTTGTAGTTTAGTTTAAGGGAACAAGTGCAGGTAGACTGATTTGTAATTGTAGTTGTAGTTACGCAGAATTGGAAAGACTTTATGTAGTTTGTTTTATATTGTGGACTTGTAGTTTAACGAAATTAACAACGTAACTGTTCCATAACCTGAATGTTGGTTTAGTAAGAAAACTTTACGAGTGGTTTATCACTTTTATTTAACTTCAGTGTTTGGCGGTTATTCTAAACGCATAATGAATTAATATTTCCCTGAATTTTCCAGTTTTGTTCCTTAAAACGATGTAACGTAAGATCCCCTGGGATCAAGTGTTGTTGGTTCATTCTGAACATCTGTTTGGGGTGATGCATGTTTCAGCATCGGGATTCATCTATAACTTAACGATGTCACGAGATGACAATACATGGTGGAATTTTATTTTAGATTGTGATAATTGCTGTTAACTTGTAATAATCACCATGCTTTCAAGTAATATTTCGAAACCTTTCCAAAGCAACTGATAGTCAATTTGGTTCGATTAAGGATCCACTCAGTGGATGTTTCAATATCCGAGAGGATAGTCGACTGGTAGATAACCTTAATTAAATAAAATCTGGAATTCTACGTTTTGAAGGTCAGATTTTCCACTGATTGTGAGGATTAACTCTCAGTTTTTGTTTGGGTCAACGTTATCAGATTTTCAGGTTTTCTATCCTTTTTATGGTTTTGCTGTCCACAAATTTTATATTGCGTTTTCACTCTTTGGGAAACAATAATATAAACAATGTCAAGTTCCTTTAACCATTCACGTCATGCATTGTGACTGCGTTATAACATGTTGTAACATAATATTCTTCTTCTTGGGTGTTCAGTAAATATAATTCCGTGATTTCATTGAATACATTTTTAGTAATCACATATTCACTCCTAAAAGTCGACATTGTTCTACCGAAGTAGCCGAGGCAGACGACCGACTACGGAACGGTATGTTCAAGGGTTCAGTAGAGGGTTGCTGTAGGAGAAATAGCGAGGGAATGCCTGGGAACAACTGTACCGATATGTAAAGATGCAAAACAGCGATCATCTTGGAACGTAAGAAGAAGGCGTATCAAAAATAACTCTATACAAGGACTGATACAGACAGAAAATTTCACGTATATGAAAGAAGCAGAACGAAACAAATAATTTTTGATTTCAATAAGGAGTCTTGGGAAGAGTTTGGTAATAATCTGAAAAGACTAGGTCAAGCAGCAGGGAAACGTATTTTTTTTGGATAGTAATAAAGAAAGAAAGGGAGTGAAAAAGGAAATAAATGGTGTTGTGAGTAAATCGGGTGACCTCATAATAGATTCCAGGAAATCACTGGACAGTGAAAGGAATATTTTTAAAATCTTCTCAACGTAAATCTTACTGGTGACGTAGCGAACAGCCGAGCTAATGGGGAGGTTGACAATGATGCTGCTGATATTAAGCTAGGGGAAGTGGAATGGGTGGTAAATGAACTCCATTGCCATAAATCAGCAGGAATAGTTGAAATTAGACCTGAAACTGTAAGGTATAGTATAAAGAAAGGGATGCCTTCATAGAGCAATAAGATTAGCATGGAGTGTATATTCTGCTTGTACAAAGGTAATAATAGCACTCATCTACAAGCAAGGAAACGGAAAGTATTGCAACAAATATCGAGGTATATCGCTGATCAGTATACCAGGGAGTTTGCAAGGGTGGTTAAGAGTAAGATGGATGAAACCCAGTGTGGTTTAAGACAAAAGAGAGGCTGCCAGGAGCAGATTTTCAGAATGCGCCAGGTAATTGCAAAATGTTACGAGAGAGAGAGACAGTTGATTACCCGAGGCAAAAGATGTTCGGCGTAGGAGGTGTATGGGATTAGAGGAAGATTATTAAAATCAATCAAGAGCATTTATATTGAAATAGGGCTGGATTCAGAATTGATACTAGAATGAGTTCTTGGTTCAAGGTATTTAAAGGGGTTCAACACGGCTGTATTCCTTCACCTTTGTTGTTCATAGTTTACATGGATCACCAACTTAAAGGTATTAAGTGTCAGGGATGGATTCAGTTAGGTGAAAATATAATAAACAGCTTGACCTATGCGGACGACTTGGTCTGAATGGCAGACTCCTGCAGTCTAATATCTTGGAACTTGCAAATATGTGCGATGAGTATGGTATGAAAATTAGCCTTTCCAAGACTAAATTGATGTCAGTAGGTACGAAATCCAAGATAATTCAATGTCAGATTGCGGATACAAACCTGAAACAGGTAGATAATTTCAAGTATTTAGGACGTGCGTTCTCCCAGGATGGTAGTATAGTAGGTGAGATAGAATCAGAGGTGCAGTGAGTTCGCAGTTGCGATCAACAGTATTCTGTAAGGAGAAAGTCAGCTCAAGTTTGAAACTTTCTTATATCAATCTGCTTTCAAACCGACTTTGCTTTAAGGGAGTGAAAGCTGGGTGTACTCGTGATATCTTGTTCACAAATTAGAAGTAGCGGACATGAAAGTAACGATAATGATTGCTGTACAAACAGATGGGAATAATGACAGATGGGTACTCGAAATAAGGAGATAGAGGATAAGTTAGGTCTGTACTGGTTGGATGAAGTTCTATGCATAAACCGGCTTCGATGGTGGGGTGATATCAATCAATCACTACTGATCTGCATTTAGGGCAGTCGTCCAGGTGGCAGATTCCCTATCTGTTGTTTTCCTAGCCTGTTGTTTTCCTAGACGAATGGAGGAGGATAGTTTACCTAGGTGAATAATGGTATCTGTTGTGGATTGTAAGAGAAGTAGAAAGGAGATCAAGACGATGATGGCTAGAGTCAGTTTCTAACGATTTAATGATAAGAAGTATAGAAATAAACTGATCCGCAGAACTAGTTACAAATAGAGAATTGTGATGGCGGTTAGTAAATTTACAGAAGCTTGTAGACTGCGCGCTGACAGGTTACCAGTCTTTAACGAAGATTATATATGTATGCATATTTAATTATAACTGATTATTTTTATTATCGCTTGTCAAGCTAATTTGTAAATTTTCACTTAATTTTCCGTTACTTTATTAACCCCTTAAAACCCAGCATATAATAAATCATGAACTATACAAACTATTTTTTAAATGTTTAAAATTAATAGTATTAATGTTGTTAGGTTTGCCAACAATTCCTATCCGGAGCAAATGCCTCAACAATCGTGTGAGATATGGATTGCCATAATGGAATTTAACTATAAATGATTATTTAGTGAATTATATTCTAAGATTTTAATATGAAAAATCGATTATTCCTGCCTACTGGGCATGAGTAAGTAGTGCAAAGAGAGGTATACTTGGTGGACTATAGGTCTATCATGACTTTGTGATTCATGCCAGAGGTACTCCTGAAGACTATAGTAACTGGATGGGGAGGGCCTACGGAAAATAAACGATGGTTGTTACGAATGGATGTTGACAGGGTGGAAGGAATATCCTTGTATGTAGGGCTGTCTTGCCTTCTGTTATGTAAAAAAAAAGGGCAGCACTGGTGCACGTTTTATTGGCCGCACAATTGAAGGTGTGCCGTAATCGGGTTAATAGAAAATCTAATTTCAAAATAGCAGGGTTTTAATGGGTTAAAATTATGTTGAAGGATTAATGTTCCCTTCGTTTTGCGCTTACAATATAGCCTCTTAACAACCACGCAGATTCTCGGTGTCTTTCATTTTTCCCGCACCCTTCCTTACCGCCTGCAACTGTCCCTAACCTCCGTAATTTATAGTAACGTGGTTACAAGCATTAACGTGTATATCTGTGAAACCAGAGGTAGTGAAGTTCCGCAAAATATCAGGGAGGTATGGGACATGAACAGAAGCGTTCTATAATAATTAAAAATTATTAAATTTCAAATTACAATTTTCATGGAATTTTTATTGTTTACATTTTAATAATTCTGGTAGTAACATATAAAAATGTTCGATTGAATAACACTGTCCAGATAGAAAAGTTCCTCGAAATACCAGTGACCTAGGGGACAGGGATAGAGCATCCTACAATGATAGCAAATTGTAACTTTTAAACTAACAATGTTAATGGTATTTTATTATTTATAATTCAATAATTTTTGCAGTCCAGATAAATAAAGTTGTAGGGGGTACGCTGTATTTAATTTCATTTGTTTTGTCATTTTTTCTGTTCTTTATCCGTTTTGGGTCAACTCAAGACCGTATCAGTGGTTTTTATTTCCCGTGCCAGTTTGTTTGTTCCACCATCACGGTGAAACGGCTGGGTAGATCTCGACCAAACTTCACATTTTGAGTATACTCATCCCTCAGAAGGTTTTTATATACATATGACTTAAAAATCTGCATATACGGGGGTTCATAGGAAAAGCAGAAGAGTTTTCTTCCATTTCCTCCTATACTATTCATTTTCTGTAAAATCCGCGGACTATACGTGAAACGACCCTTCATTATAAACAACTTTTTTTATGTCCACGATTTCGCTTACTCTCATGCCCTTCATTGAGTGCCCGACAGACAGAAAACGACCCTACAGATTACCATGGCAACGTCTCTGACTGCTTGCCGTTGTTGTCATGATTCCTGTAAACTCGTGGTTGTTCCTTGGGTAGAAAACAAGAGAGACGACAATCGACCATTCCGCTGGATCCTGGCGGAATACCGTTGGAGTTTACTATCGTCCTAGAGTAGCACTAATGGGCGTTATTAATATTTGAACATTATAGCGGAGTGGAGCACATTATTAAGTTGTTCTCTGGTATTTGCTATAATTATTTACGTATTTCTATTCTACTTCTGTTTTCCGCTTAGCTTCCTGCCTCTGACTTACCTCTTTTCACTTAAGTAATAACACCATAAGTCATCGTCTTTCCTGTTTACCTTATAAAATCTGCGCGTAAATTTGTCCTCTGTTACCGCCTTCTTATGCTCGTAACTCGTTCAATCAGAATGTATTAATGTACATCTTATTTTCCAATACATCTACTTGGTATTTACTTATGTCCTATCCGGCTGTCCTCAGTTATAATCCTATTTTCTATTAATTTTAACTTTCTTAACTGTATTACTTTCTTCCTTAATTACTTCGTATATATGCGAGTGCTAATCCCGGAACCTGGAGACTCTTTTCTTTGTGGAAAAACTCCAAGCTGATCAAATGTATAATTTTAGTCCCGGAAAATATCGAAACATGGATGCAATTTCAATGACGGTGCAGACCTTCGTTTCGGGGTAATTGGTGGCTAAACGGTGGGTTGTATCACAAAACAGATAGCACATTCGGGGCTCAATTAGGAGAGATTTACAACTTTGGTCCTATAATTTTGTGTCGTATCTCTATCCTGTATACTGAACCCTTGAACTTTTATGGGTTCAATACGTTAAATAGAGCTGTATTTCTCGATTCCAAATTAATTTTGTACTTTTTACACGCATATATTATCGTTTGACCCACTTATAGGAATGATAGAATCAACACATTCAACATGCTCGTTGACACGACCAATGGCCAAATGTTAGCCAAATTGTATGATCCCAGCTGTCAAATGAGTATCAAAAAATACACTAATGTGTGAAACTGTACCCAAATTTTACTCTATTCAAAAATTCTAACTCAATCTAACTCATAAATATAGGATATACAAGAAAATTTCATAGGACCAGCCATGTATAAAACTAAAATAGGCGTCTGATGGTGAAATTTGTTTGTCGATATGTCGTACAGTTTCAAAGCGGTAACTCTTTAAATAACTTTCTACCAAATTTATTGAACCTCCCTTTAAATTTATTGAACTGCCCTTTACAGTTATTTAAAGTTTCGCTCGCTTTTCTTTTTCGGCTTTTCTTTTCCCATACTAGCGTGAAAATTTACATTAGCGTAACACAAAGCTGATGCCCTCTCTTCAACAGCCGAAGAACGCCTCAAATTAGCACGCAAAGAGAGCTGTTTATATTGGTCAGTTGGAGAGGGCAGGTACAGGAGAAGTCATAACACAGAGCACTAGAAGAGTGTGGAGTGTGGAGTCGATAACGACATCCAGGTTTGACGCTGGTAATCGGCTGACAGTAGTCCCGTAGCTGTGGCAGTGTGCGGATGTCAAACTTCGGGAAGAAAGCAGCGGAAAATTATGAATGTCGCGGAGGTGAGTTGACAGCTCCTTTTACTCATGAAGATAGGTGATGGTGGTGATTATTGTTTAAGGGGAAGTTCAACGGGGAAACAATCCATCTTTACAACAATCAGAGGGACAATATGGAGGAGATCCGACACTTTGAAAAACGAAGGTATCGGCCTTGAAATAAATACTCTCTAGGCCTCGCAAGCTAACTACCGTCGGGGTCGGGAAATAGAACAAGAGTTGACCAAGGCAGGCCGTAGAGAAAAGATGAAAGTGAGGAGCCCGGCACAATTAAGTAGAAGCAATGCCATACTCAGCTAGCGGAACCTTGTTTGCCAACCCATGCTCCCAAGTTCAGAACCCCTGGTACCTCATTCATTTACCTCTTACGACAGGCAGGGGACACAGTGGAAGTATCCTGCCATCCCCACAATGTAATGAGGATGACTATTGAAATTAGAAGAATAATTCGAAGAATGAGGAAAAAACTTATAACGAAGGGGTAGAGAGAATCCCTCGGTCTCGAACACTAATATCTCCGAGACAGAAGAAATGAAATGTTATGGTTCACAATGTTCAAAGCCCCCAAAACCGATCAACAATGTTATTACACTGATTGGGAGTTGTTAGTTCTCTTCCTTCTACTGCCAGTCATCCCCGACAGATGGAATTAATCCTACAATTGTCCATAAGGCAACCCATTAACGATGGGTCGAACAGCTAATATAATACGGATTAGATAAACAACATTTATAAATAATATTTCACTTGACATCGTAGAAGAATTTCCAAACTTCAGTCTTTTCAGTATTGCACCTCACGATAATATGAACTGTGTACGTCGAGTCCCTTCACTAGCTGCTATTTTACGGGAAGTGTACTTGAGAAGCGTTTTTTATAATTTCTGAAACAAGGCTCTTATTGTGTAACCCTACGTGCGTTCTCCTTTAAACACTAAACACTTTTACTATCCCCTCATAACTCGTCGTGGCTTGCAGGTTCCACACAGGCTAACTGGCCGGCCTGAAAGTGCAAATGGATTGCAGAGTGCAAGCATTGCGTGTTAACGTGCTCATGAATATGTATGCCAGCACTGGTAAATGATTGTGGATCTTTAAAGATGAGCGCGGCCGTACCGAACAATAGGTCATTTGTAGGCTGCACTATTTTCTACTATTGATTTGTGTAATTGGACTTACATACATTGTTCGCTTATCTCGCTCCATGAAGCTTGCTAATCTCCGTCATATATTGTATACCTATGCATTTTACATTGCCCAATGGTCACATCTATTTCAAATGCTATTTGTGTGATAATACCAAAAGCTAACTAAGGTTTAAAATTTCATAGGCAATTGTGGAGTATGGAGTTCTCCTAAAATATTAACGCATTACTTACTAGTTACCACCCACAACGATTTATTTCCATTTATTCCCTTTACATATTGAATCAAACATCTGAAGTTTTCAACTAATTATGATATTACCCTTCGTTTTCTTACTTATTGGTGCAGAAAAGTTTTCCAAGCGCGATCTTATTCTGCCTGTAGTGATTCTCTCTGTTCCTTCACCTTACCGCTTGTTTCTCTCAATTGTGCCCGATTCTTATAAGTTATATTGCATGTAGTGAATGTCTGTTTATCATCCACAATCTTCTTGAAGGTAAGAAGGTTAGAGAAAGCCAGGGCAACATTTAAGATCCAACGACAAACGACTATTCTATATTCTGGTCGTAATGCACTTCTAGAGAGGATGTTCATTAAGACCAGAATGGCATTGCAAGAAGTGTTTTCCTGAAATTAAAACATCTTCCTGCAATCGTCAGTGTGTCTTGAAGTGTTACGTGTTACTGATGCTGCCTTACAGCGTTGAAGGATACTAAACGCTTCGTCTGTGAACTGAATGCAGAGCTTCCCCGAGTAACTGTAATAAGTGATATTGTTAAGACTGACAATGGTTGAAAATCTTCTGAATTTTAACTTTAATTTTGTTGTATGACGGGAAAATTAAGATAAAAAAATTACATAATTAAAGTGTGATATGTTCAGTAGTTAAATATTTTAAGCATTAAAAAACGCCAGTGTATATTTTTTATCTTTTCTCTCAAGAGTTTATTTATTTGAGAAACCACACGTGTCCAGTAACTGTCAGTCCCCGAATCACTCCTTTTTTTCAAATATCAGAATTATTACAAGAGATCTGATGAATAATTTATACAATCTGTGACAATAAAGTTCGGTGAATGAAGTCAGAACGGTCGATTCGGCAACACTGGCGACACACAACGCTGCACCTGTTAAACAGCAGGTTTTGACCACCTGCTCCCAACGTTGTTCAGTTGAGCATCATGTGTGTGCCGTCTAAGACCTGTTTGACACAGTGCATGTTTAGTGCGTTCGTTCTGAACTGCGAACAGGAACATGAACGACCAAAAGGTCAATGTACAGTTTTGTTTTAAGCTTGGCAAAACACCGAAAGATACGCATGCGATCCTAGTACGTGTTTATGAAGGTCAAGCTCTGTCCTTGAAGTGTGTGTACGAGTGGTTCGTCCGTTTTCGAGGAGGTCGGGAAAATGTTTCTGACAACCCCCGTAGCGGAAAACCGGTGACCGCCGTCACGAAAACATTGAGAAGGTGAGGACATTAATCACGAACGGTCGCCGATTAACTGTGCGCACAATAGCGGATGAACTGCAGATTAACCGTGAATCCGTGCAGCAAATCGTTACCCAGAAGTTAGGGAGGAGGAAAACGTGTTCTCGTCTTGTGCCACACCACTTCACTGACGATCAAAGGCTTCACAGGATTTTGTCGAAACGGCGGATGCGACACCAAATTTCTTGAACTGTATTGTCACTGAGGATGAAACCCTGAAACGAAACGGCAAACCATGGAATGGCGTTCTCCGGCATCCCCTCGTCGGAAAAAGGTCATAGCCGAAAAGTCACGCATCAAGACGATGCTCATCACCTTTTCCGATAGTCAAGGCATTATCCACAAGGAATTTGTATCTGGGGGAAGATGTTGAATGCTGCACAGTACATTGAAATTTTGACCCGTTTCATGAAAAGTCTACGCAGGGTACGACCACAGTACGCACAACAAGGTTCATGGTTGTTAGTCCATGACACGCGCTCGCGCACACACAGCCAATATCGTCAAAGAGTTCATGGAATGAAAGGGGGTGGTGCAACTTGAACATCCCCCATACTCGCTAGATCTCAATCTTCCAGATTTCTTCCTATTCCCACGACTCAAACTTGCTTTGAAAGGAAAGAGATTTGAAGATATTTCTGACATCCAGCTAAACGTGACGAGGCTTTTGAACACCATCCCAAAGGAAGCCTTGCAAAGTTTCCACGACATGTATCGCCGATCTCAGCAGTGCATAGTTATGAGAGGTGACTATTTCGAAGGACAATAAGGTCACTGTCGTGCATTGTTCATTTATGTTGATAGTACAGGACTATTCACCGAACTTTGTTGTCACAGGTTGTATAAAAACCAGGCACAAATTCCATACATTAAAAGCTGTAAGTAGTTTTTTCCACTTTTCTCAAAACTAGTTTGTTTGTCCAACCCTTGTCCCGTTTCCCTACGGGGTCGGGTATGAGGTGTGATGAATTTGTCGTGGCGGTTTTTTATGACCGGATGCCCTTCCTGACGTCAACCTCATCAGAGGAGTTAATGGGAGATGAAATGAATGACGTGATATATGATAGTAGGGAGAGGGTGAAACCCGGTGCCGGCACATAGCCTACTCCTGTCGAATAGCACCAAGGGGTCTGCTCAAGGCTTAACGTCCCCATCCGACGGACGAATCACCATCAACAGCGTCATATGCCCTCACTCCATATGAGCACTGCGGAGAGGTTTGGAATTTAATCCAGGCTTTTGGCACGCAATCTAGTGATTAGAAATTGTATACCACCACCTCCCCTACCCTGCCGGCCAACATTCTGATGGTGAAAATTTTTTCGACCAACGGGACTCGAACCGGCTAACCTCGGTGTTAGACCGTTTTAGACTTCAGCGCCTTAACGATCATGGCCACCAGGCGGGCTAGTAATAGTTGAAATATGTCTACTTTCCCAAATAACCGATTCATTTGTTACTACACTGACACCTCAACATGCTTCACATTCTGTACAAAAATTTAGTATTTAGTTATTTCAACACTGACAATCCATTTAAATAATATTTCCAAGTACAAGCTATCTGCGTGTTATATTTTCTGAAATGTATGTTGAATCCTCAGTCAAAACACTGGTGGGATCGCCAATAGCACCACAATCAGCTGTCATACACAGCGTAGGCGTTACTGAAGAAACGTACAAAGTAGTGTAGTAGATTCCTGTCGCCAACTTCATCGAGATGGAAGATAAGACTGTAAATGCAGAAATCAACTGAACCTGACACCAGGCCCGGTGACAGGACTTTCGGGCCTCTAAATCCCGTTTCTCCCCCCTCCCTCACTCAACTTAGACCAGGACTGCGAACTTACAGGTTATTTTATAAGCAATAATTACGTGACTATCGGCCCCTGGCGGCGAAGTTTGCACCAAACATTGATGTAATAATTCTGTAAAATTGCTATAAAATTTGTATCTGTGCAAATGTGGTGTATTTGTGTTGCTAATTTGTTACAAGGGCGTCAATGGATGCATCAATTTAACAACAACAACAAAAAATACATCAAAACTGCACTATAATTACACCACATATTTTTTCACTTATATTTACACCGTTCTTACACCAACAAAATTCGTGCAAGAGAAGTGACATTTTACACCATAGTTACACCAAAATTTAAGAACATCAAAACAAACAATTCCAATTCGCACCAAAAATCAACCAAATGTTTCTTTCAATCCTCGTTATTGTCAACAGCACTGTTGAACCAAATTTGCTTCATAAATGCTGCAAAGTTACACCAAAGATTTTGGAGCATTTGTTGAATCATCTTGGTGTCATATTGATGAATTTGTGCATTTTTCTTCGTACTCACCCCACGAACATAATGGTTCAAAATTGGTGTATTCCTGGTGTAAAATAGATGTTTTCTTGGTGTATCTTTCCAATTGAACATTGTGGTACACTTTTGGAGTAACTTTTGTGCCTCTTTCCTGCAAAATGAGTTCATATTCTCTCGTAATTATCCCCAAAAAAAACTACAACATTGGTAAAAGGAACAATAACAACAACAACAACAACGCTAACGTAATACTTCTTTGATGCCCGCTGACACACGTTGTACCTTGATTTGTTTTTTCACTTTTTCAACAAAAAATGTGTACCTTTTTATTGGCTTTTAAATTTATTTAATTTTTTTATTGATCATTTTGGTTCTGAGCTCCCTGCTGGCCCGAGCCTCTGGGCATTTGCTCACTCTGCACTCCCTTGTCGCCGGCCTGCCTGACACCATTCAAAATGGGGACTGGCTGCATAAGGAATGACATTATTAGAATTGCTCATACCTCAGACGCTATCAAATTTTCAAAGCCCAGGATAGGACTGAGACTGATCAATGGAAGTAAAAAGTTTTCTATTGACTATCAGAAGATATAAATTACTTTAAACACTAACTGCCTATGTGTCACCAGATATTAATTTTGGAAGTTAGAAGCGATGAAGGGTTCCGTAACCGCACAAAAACGTCTTTCTTTCCCTCTGAGAAAATGTTTAGAGCCTTGCTGATTATCTATCAGTTTTAACCTAAGGAATGTCAGTAATTGGACAGAAAAATGTTAAGAATTAATTAATCTTTTATATATATTTGCACACTGTTCGTCTGTATGCAAAGCGTTTCCTGTATCGCATACTGAAAATGCTGGATAGCAAAAATATATACACGGATAATTTTCCGTTTCATTTCATCAAGGTGATTGAGGTTCGAACCCCAGCCATTATAAGGATTTTTTAAATTAAAGTTTATATCCTTGTGGTTAAGAGTCCACTTAATTAAAACTGGACGCCTCATAGCTGTCATCACGATATTAATCGTTACGTAAAATTACAAGTTGGCTTGCTCCGTTATTTCACTGGATGAGCAAAATGCAAGCACGCAAGTAGCCTCTAGTGACTATTGAATCTGTCATCATAGCCACGGAACTTGGAATTGAATTTTTGTACGCTTTTCACGTTGCACCAATGCAAAGACAGAGCTAGGACTGGGAAGGAAGCGACCGTGTCTTTAATTAAGGCTCAGTCTCACCATTTTCCTGGCATGAAAATGAGAAACCACGGAAAACCACCTTCAGGGCGGCCAACAGTGTGTTTCAAACCCACTATCTCCCGGATGCAAGCTCACAGCTGCGCGCACCGAACCGCACGGCTAACTCGCTTGATCAAGTTAATTTCGTGCCATATGCCTTCTTAGAAGAAGTTTTTGTTGTTTGACTACTAGACCGCTGGCTTGGTGTACATTATATGCGGTACAAATATGAAAAATACGAATACAGCTATGCACTAGTGATAAAATACTTTAAACTATTCACCGCGTAAATATGCACTTAGAATCCTTGAATGTTTTTCTTATATAAATTATGCATATCAAAGTAATCTCATTAGCGCAGTTATAAGTGATAATGATTAATTGCATAATAAAATAGGAATAATGGCCTATGTACACTATGACCATGACGAATAAAAGACCAAGTGTGAGGAATCAGCCATTATATTATAGTAGTTTGTGATCCCGCCACTGCAAGCACTGCAAGCGATTATATCCAACACATGCTCCAGTAGTTCCGGCAAGCAGTATATAGAAAGGTGCGGGGGACATTACGGTGCGAGATATTTCGGTGAATAAGTTGAATGTTCTTTGCTTTCTGTTCCTAAACTCAGTTCATTTTGTGTTGTGTACTTGAAGTGTGTATCTTATGTTGCTTGATTAATTTAATAGTTCAGCATGCGGTACGGTTTTTTACCTGGCTGTAAGTCAGCCTGTGGTAGAGTAGTTGATGATACGCGATTTTTCTTTCACCCGAAGGATAGAAATTAATTTGAAAAATTGTTCAGAGCTTTTTCACGGAAGGATACAGAGTTAACGCGTATTAGCAGAATTTGTCATGTTCATTTCTCTGATTTGATAGTAAAATCAGATAATTTTATAGTGAATGGTGAAAATGTCGATATCTCACGGGTGAGGTGGAAATAACGTCTAGGTGCAGAGCCTCACATTTTCCCTAATTTTCCGAAATATCTTTCGAGTCAGATTAAGTACCGAGAAACTCCCAACAGGAAAAAGAACATAGACACCATCAAGAAAAGAAGAAAGAAGATTGAAGACGGGGGTGCAGTAACGAATGGGGAATGTTAGCCCCGAATATGGAAATGCACAACAAGACATTAAGACAATCAGTGGAAGCTTCCATTAAGCAAAAACTGTGGTTCAAGATGCAGTAAATATCGAGGACTGGAGAAGCTCTGCACCTGAATTTGATAGCGCACTTGTAAGCTTTTCGATTGAGAAGTGTTTAGTGTACCATTTCGCTGGGTACGTTGTTAATCGCTCTTCTAAATTGATTAAGTGTTCGCTCTGTGCCCAATCTCTACGTGAGAGTATTCAAAGTAAATGTTCAGTTCTTACCGAAATAAAAGACCGTGGTTCAAGCAACAATGAAGAGCTTTTAACATGTCCTTCGAAAAATGCATGTGACATTCTTTTCCAGGCCGAAAAACTAATTAATGGAAAACTCAACTCAAAATCGATGTGGGGGAAATAATATTTGCTTGCATCGACTCCATAGGAAAAAATGATCCTTTAAGAGCTGGTTGTTTTCTTCAACTGTTTTGTATACAATCCCCAGACTTGTTTATCATTATCTGAAGAGCCGATTTGTCTTCAGAACGAAGGAAATCCGGCGAGATTTATAATCTCGAACATCCGCCAAGTCTTCACGCAAGCTTTCGAAAGTCTACTAAGCGACAAATTGAGTTGGTAAGTAGAGTATTACCTTTAAATAGTTCATGGGTGTTTGTTTTAATATGCTGGGAATTATGTGCTATTTATTTGTATATGTACACTCCAGTAACCTGTGATGAAGGGCGTAGCTCCTACTTCCATGTATATTTCTTTTTCAATTTTACCCTGCCGTATTATTTTAATTATAAAAGACAGTGTTTATGCTTATCAGTTACGGAGTAATACGTTCCCTTTGGCAGCATTCCTAAGACAAGCTGATCGGTACTGTGGAGCTTGCCTACTCGAGCACTGCCTAGCGGGGCGCGTTTTAATTCGAGGAGTCCTCACACTTGTTCTTATATTCATCATGTTTCTACCGTGAAGAAAGAAACTTTTGTTTTGTCTTACATTTAACAATATTTTGAACAATTTTTACCGTAGTTCAAATGACAGTAAATCACAAAAGGTTCCATGCTTTTCGGTTGTGAAGGAACGCCATTTTTCAATAAATACAAGCTTTTATGCTTAAAGGGAAATTCTCAGCATAACACCTTGTAATTGTTGCGAACATTAAAACATAATGTCTTGACATTTCCCCACTATTTATTCCAGAGTCCATCTGCATTTTCAGTACAGATGCCCCTTTTTGTATGTACTTGAACAGTGATTATTTTCCGACACACCATTTTAAACGTTTCGCAAAATCTTTCACTTTAGCTTGGCTTCCACATCCTCTCTAACCTACGCCATGGAATCCAGGTGAGGCAGACTCCTAACCTCCAGCCATTCAGTGGCCTGAGGTAGAAACGAGAAATGTTCTACCATGAACACCAGACTCTCCAGCAGTACCAGGCTTGTCTCCTCGTACCAATTGTATTCTCGAGAACGAAGGTCATAAGAACCTAGAAAATAAATAATTTTTAAGGAAATGTTATGGGCTAAATTGCTTATGAATGCTTGCGCGATTATTAGACATCACTGAGATGTTACTTCCCTGACTTCTGTAAAGAAGCTACATTCCTTTGCTTGTCCGCAGAGCTGGAAGCGATCTATTTTTATCCAATCCCTAACGTTATTAGAGCTGCCTAATTGAATTTCCTATACCTGAATGTAAGCTAATGTGAAACTACCTTCTTCACAGAAACTACAGTATATCTCCGAAAATCTTTGGCCACCATCCGTGAAACAAACACTAGGATATTCCAGTATTTCAAGTTTAACTGGAAAGCATTACGTTGTGCCATACATTCATACATTGGAACCGACAGGGGCTATGAATTCCTTGAGCATGTTTTTATAAAAGAAATATCTAACATAAATATACTACATCTTAAATTTGGATAATAGTGCTAAAATGCCAAAAGAAAACTCTCTAAAAACTCTGAAAATATACAAAATAAAACCATATTTATTATATTTCTTTCAAAACGCATGATATTCTGAATTAATATATCTTATATATGATGCTTCCATAAAATCATGCATGTATTTTCAAACCTTCTAGCTTCACCTGTGTAGAGATTGGTTTAATCCAACATTCCATGCCACCCTCCTTTGTGCTGGTTAATTTTTCATTTCTAGGTCATTATTGGATTCTACATCTACTCTAATCTGAATACCACATTCATTCCTTTGTCTACCTGTACAGATCGTATCCTCTAAACTTCTCTAGGATACCAACTGGACAAGTTTAATGTGTCTCCATATGTGTTCTATCAATCTCCCTATTCTTCTGCTCAAATATCGCCAAATCGTTCTTCTCTCACGGGTCCAATTATTATCCATCTGCGAAGGGATCTACCCACATTTCCTTCAGCATTTTTCAGTAACATCACACTTAATACTGTTCTATTTTCTTTCTGCGCTATTTATTGTTCATGTTTTACTTCTCTACAATTCCATACTCCACACCAAAGTCTTCAAATCATGTTTTTAACACGTATATCATAACGATTTCATTTCTTAAGAAAGACCTTCCTTGATTGTTCTAGTCTGCATTTTACGTCAACTTTATTTCTGTCATCGCTAGTTTTTCTACTACAGAAGTTGCAATTCTTTATTTACTTCTTTAAAGACTGTATAACCTGTATTACCTGCCTTCATCTGACTCCATTCCATTACTTTAGTTTCCTTATTTCATAGTTATATTTATCTATTCTCAAAATACTCTTCCATAACTCGATTCTATAAATGCAATCGCTCTTCCGAGTACAGTGGCATCACAACATGTCTTGTCCGCGAAGCACTGCAACGGAAGTAGTTTTCCAAACAGAGAGATCGTCTGAACCGTTCTGTTGATAAGTGCGTCCCCTTCTTCCGGCTCCGGAACATTAAAATAAGCCATAAGAATGGAAATAAGTCGGGCCGGAAATGCTGAAAGTGAATTTCTTCCGCCGTGACGGAAGTCATACGAGCTGCATATGAATAGCCCAGAACGTACGGGAATTGCTAATGTATTATGCTACAGTTCACAGAAAAATATCCTGATATTCAATTGTAGGAGAGGAGGTAATTTCAAGCCATGAATAGCCGTAAAATTTAGAAAAGATAAATCCAAATGTAACTTCAGCAACAAGAAATAAATGGGAATAATCAGCCTCATATGGTTCAAAATTCTTAATCATCGGTCATCTATTTACATCTGTTTAGCGCTTCGTTGCTCGTGAGTGACTGACGAAATATGTTACATATCGATAGGGGTTGGATACATTGTATGCACCAATGGGTAGAAAATTATCTGATGAATCATGTTTTATGACATCCTGTGCCCTGTTATGCTCCTGTAGGTAGGTTTCATAATCGGCAGGAACATATCCATTTAGAACCATAGTACCTAATTCAGTTGTATGGGTCACTTTTTCCTACTAATTCCTTTAAGAAAAGTAGAATATATCCTAAAAGTTAATGGAATTCACTTTCTAGTTATAATAATTCGAGGGATGTAAAAAAGTAGTGGCAACGTAGTCCAGACACTTGCAGGAGATCAGGCATCGCAGATAGGATATAGGAACGTTCAGGTGGCGGTATTGTTGATGTGTGGCGTTGAAGTGAAGAGTGTCGATTTCACCACTCTAAAGCATGTTTTCAAAAGGTGATCAGCGTTCATGGATTAAAATCGAGGTTGTCCGTGGCAAGATATGTATCAAAATGTTATTTCGGATTACGTAAAGCTTGTGGCTAGAATGAATTACCGTATAGGTCGGTTTCACGATGGGTAAAGGCTTTTCGTGCGGGTCAGAATGAGACCACGGTTTTGCACCACACAGGTCGGCCGTCTATTCCTCAAGATCAGATTGACATCATGAGTGGTCTCATCTCTGTATACCATAGGTGGACTCTCCGGATTTATCCGTAGAGGTTGGTCTCAGCCATCAAACGGTGTGGCATATACTGACGAAATGTCTTAACGTGAGGAAAATTGCGTCCCATTGGGTATCACATCAACTCACTGGCGTATAGAAATGGCACCGGTATGAACTGGCTGGCATCCACCTGGACAGATATCGCAACGAAGAGACGCATTTCTGCAGCGTATTATCCTCATTGATGAGACGTGGGCACGGGCCTGAATTAAAGCGTCAATCGAATGAATGGCGTCACCCAGTTTCGTCACGGCCTCAGAAATTTCGACAGCAACACAGTTGAGTGGAGCTTATGCTGATTGTCGCATACGACAACTAGGATGTTATTATTACGCATGCTGTGCCTGAGAGACAAATCATCAACAGTGACTACTATTGCTGATTTCTGGAGCTACAGTACATCTGCGCCCGGTTATGCGGCGCAAACCTCCACCTGTATAGGGAGACGATCTCCATGTCTTGCTGCATGAGAACGCACGTTATCACGTCGAAAACAATGTCAAGCTCTTATTGTAACGGTGGCATTGCGAGGTCGTAGAACACCCTCCGCACTCACCAGACATGAGTCCTTGTGAGTTCGACCTGTTTCCGAAGTTGATGGAACTCATCCTAGGCTGCCTATTTCCTGACATGGCATCTGTACTCCGTGCAGTAGGATTCTCCGTCGCTGTCATCAACAGAGAACGCCTTGCCAGCGATCCCCAACGGCTTCCCGAAATTTGGAAAAAGGTAAAATTCTTTGTGGGCGACTATATTGGAGGAATGTAATGCAATAGTACTTGTTAGTTCATTAAATATTGCGTTCTATCAATATTGCTACTTCTTCATTTACTGCCCTAGTATGTACCCTAAGATCATAGTGACGGTGGTGGTGGTGATGATGATTAACATTTTAGAAAAAATAATTAAAAAGTCACCACTCCTATTAACATTAATCAATAAACGCTGAAACGGAAGCTGAACTCTAGTAAATCGGATGCAAATCTTACTGTGCTGAGGTCTTCAGCTCCTGCTCGTAGCGGCAGAGTATGAAAGCCCTGTGTTATTCAGCTCAGCCAACACAAAGTGGGAAGATACAGCTCTCAATCAAACCTTCAGAGGGGTTACAAGATGCATGAATAAATTCCCATCAAGATAATGCACCGCTTGACTGGTATCAGTCCACCGGAAACAAGGCGAGAATTTGCCCAATGGTACGACAGAACGAAGGTGAACATCGATCTCCACCTAAGAGATTAACGTAAAAGATATTTTTCCTCAAAATCACAAACTCCCTCTATAGTCTACTAACAACATTAACCGTAATAAAAGGAAAATAATTAAAAGACCTAACCTTTCAAAGTAAGAGGGGCATCGAATAGAAAGGAGAGAAGTCATAAACAAAAGGAAAGTGAATGTGTATCCAAGCCTAGTGAACGCAATAGCATAGAAGTACTGACCAAAGCAAGTCAGATATGAAAGGTGATGGCAAAAGAAAATGAAAACAATAAATGTCTCAAATGTACCCCTTGGCAGCCACGCATATTCTTCTGGCTGTGAACCTCTGCTGAGGTACTACCATTGAAGGTCAGTGGTACGACAAAAATTGAGGTGTCTTCAATATTAGCATATCACCTTTCAGCGCAAAGACAATAGATAAAACACGAATTCACCTCATGGACAACAACTCTCACGTTCATTGAGTAGGCATCGTCAATGTATTTTATTTATCACGGCGATATCGTCCGACTAGAGCAGCTTTGTTGTTCCTCGCACATAATATACCAGGAACCTACAGAAACAAGGGAGAATCTAGTGCAAAGAGGCGGTGTTAAGATTCAAGGAGGGAGAATAGATACAATTCGCTTTATTGACGACATAGAAATAACAGCGGGGAGTGAAGAACAATTAACGACAATGCTGAAAATAATGGACACTAATCTTAGATATGGATGTAACATGAAAGTAAATTCAGACAAAACAAAAGTAATGGTGATAAATAAACAAAAAATAAAAATAAAAGTATCTCTGCGTGGTAACCAGCTCAGTTACGTTGAAGAGTTTTATTGATTAGGAAGCAAAATAACAGCTGGTAACCAGAGTAAGAGAGATCTGATCAGCAGAAGTAACTAGGTAAAGATATCCTTTAATGAAAAGATAAAAGCTATTCGCATCTAAAAATAATAGCTTAAAACTGAGGAAAAAATTAGCTAAGACATATGTCTGGAGCGTATTTCTGTACGGAAGTGAGACCTGGAAACTAGGGGTAGAAGAGATGAAGAGGATAGAAGCCCTTGAACAATGGTGATATAGACGAATACTGAAAATTCCTTGGACAGACAGAGTTACTAATGAGTAAGTAATGAGAAGAGTTGTAGAAACTTGGAGCTTGTCAATGAATATGAAAAGGAGAAATATATGGATTGAACAAATAATCAAGCATGAGATTTTACTATCCTTCAACTTAGAGGGCTCTGTGGAAGGAATAAAATGTAGGGGAAGGCCTAAACTGGAATGTATTGGTACTGGTGGAGGAGCTGGGATGCCAATCGTATGTAGAACTGAAGAGAGTGGCACAAAACCGGAACCTTTGGAGAACTGCAGCCAACCTTAAGGTTGTAAACTTTATTAGTTGTTACATTCACATTCTTCACGTTCGTTTATATGTTATGGATCATGAACACGTTCAAATATCTACGAAGTAAAACATCAATACGAATGAAATTAGTCGAAGTGTTTCGAACATTGCGGTGGCAGTTTTTGAAAAATACGTGTGATTCGAAGCTGACTCCCAAACTCCAGGAATATGAGGCATGCTGCGACTCCTCGTGGAGCCACCCAAGTTGTGGTGTATGTGATGCCAGTCACTCCGGTGTCACGGACTTGTCTGTAGTCTCAGCACGCAGCCCGCCAGCTGCTTAGCATGTTAAACTAAAATATGTCGTAGCCAGAGATTCCTCTTTACCCTAGGTCAACCATGTCTTATGAAACCGTGTTGACAGGACGGTCTCAAGTCATTTGCTAAATGAACCGACGACTTGAGATGCCAGGCCATGCTACGCTATAATAATGTCTTTCCACACTAAGATTTCTATGATGATAAAATGAAGTCACGAGAAATAAACTCCGTGGTCTATCTGGGCTATAGTGAGTACTGTATTGCACAAGACGCTGAAGAGGCAAAATTGCCTATTGCCTTAGCTGTACATTTTTTCTTAAACTAATGTTATCATATGAAAGCATGGTTTCATATTGGCTATTTTGTGTGTGTGTGTGTGTGTGTGTGTGCGTGTGTGTGTGTGAGAGAGAGAAAGAGAGAGTTATTTCTAAAAAAAACCTACAGCCTGTTTTCCAGTCATTGACCGGGTCAGGAATGGAATGAATGAATCAGATGTAGGCTATTAGTACGATGGGGTCGCCACTCCCAAAGTGATTTATTAATGACTGATAGATGCTATGAAATGAGAATGGAGAGTGTTGCTGGAATGAAAGATGACAGGGAAAACCGGAGTACCCGGAGAAAAACCTGTCCCGCCTTCGCTTTGACCAGTACAAATCTCACATGGAGCGACCGGGATTGGAACCACGGTGTCCAGCGGCGAGAGGCCGACGCGCTGCCGTCTGAGCCACGGAGGCTCACCAGAGTTATTTATAATTAAGAAATAATAAACTCGATTTGATTATTAGGTATGCTAGAGCTCCTAATATTCCTCTCGCTCTGGCCCACATCATGAGCATATGGCATTTTAAAAATGACAGATTTTGAAGATTTTTTAATATTACAATGTCATCAGCCATATCAGCCTGAAATAAGCGAAATCTTTAGTCTGAAGCTCAATATGTAACGTATTATTTCCTGCTCACATGTCGCATTGACATACGGTGTTCGGCAAATTAAGCCAACAGTGTTCACAAATGAGTCATATTGTCCCAAAAGGGGTCATCTCCATACAAGGGACTTTTTGAATATTTGAGAAATATTGTTTCTGAACTTGAATATCATTTAGACATAGAATATTGGATATATTTGAAAAGTTTATCCCTGTCAAAGTACCACAGATATAATAAAAATCATTGATTTCCGATACCTTATGATTTAGGAAATGAATTAGTTCTCTTTTGGAACATTCCAGTGTTATAGGAAATTTTACAAACAATCAACTGAGGATAAGGTCACTATTGGGACAGTCAAACGTTAATCACTCTTAAAAAAGAGGTTTTTTTGTTTTGTTCTTTTGCTATTTGCTTTACGTCGCACCGACACAGATAGGTTTTATGGCGACGATGGGATAGGAAAGGGCTAGGAGTGGGAAGTAAACGGCCATGGCCTTAATTAAGGTACAGTCCCAGCATTTACCTGGTGTGAAAATTGGAAATCACAGATAAACATTTTCAGGGCTGGAGACAATGGGGTTCGAACCCACTGTCTCCCGGATGCAAGCTCTTAGCTGCGCGCCCCTAACCGCACGGCCAACTCGCCCAGTCAGATAGGTTTAATGGCGTCGATGTAATAGGAAAGGGCTTGAAGTGTGAAGGAAGCGGCCGTGGCCTTAATTAAGGTACAGCCCCGGCATTTGCCTTATGCGAAAATGGGAAACCAAGGAAAACTTTCTTCAAGGCTACCGACAGTGAGATTCAAACCCACCATCTCCCAAATGTAAGCTCACAGCTGCGTGTCCCTAAACGCACGGCCAACTCGCGCAGTATGTAATTAATGCTGAAGCAGTTAATTTTACATTAAAAGAACAGTCAGTTCAAAAAATAATTGAACAGAAACATTTACCACTTTGTAAAAGTGATACAACAGAAAACAATATCTCGACAAAATATTGAAAAGTAGATAAAATATAGTGTGAGAACAAGTTACATCCGCAAATCGATTTCATCTTCTTGAACATTTTCACATAAAACACCGTCATCCGCAACATCCTTCAACTTCTCTACTTCGGACAAATGTTCCAATTGGTGGGATATCTGGGTTTATGGTTGTGGCCACTTTTCCTTCCTTAAAAATTCCTTTCAATATACCATAATCAGTCCTGTGAAATTTTTCTTCCTTCACTACGAGATTACCACACCTATTCCCTTTCAGGATGACCCTCTTTCATTACTGGTGCTTAAAATGCCAAGATCCCGGTGATTTAGCTTGCAACTACTTGACTCTTCCAATCATAGATAGATGGATATGTTATATACCCTGGCATTCAATATGAATCTAGTGCGAACAAAGTGCCATGATCAGAACATTTCTTCACAATCATACGGGTCCACTGTCCGACTCCTTCGCTGAATGGTCAGCGTTAAGGCCTTCAGTTCAGGGGGCCCCGAGGTCGATTCCTGTCCGGGTAGGGGAATCTAATGTATCTTATTATGTCTTCTGTCTCGGGGACTGCCCTTTTGTGTTTTCTCCAACACTCTCCTCTTCATATTCATACTGCACACCACATTACCAACCAATACAGGAGTACGCAATAGTGTTTAAGTCCCTCCACATAGGGTTGGGGTCAGGAAAGGCATCCGGCAACAAAAGGGCTCAATACACACTTGCGAAACATTTCCCACCCACGACCCCACAGATGCAGGAAAATCGGAGGAATAAGAAGAAGAAGAAGGATAATCAGGCGGGTACGTTACTGTGTCTACCTTCCTAACAACTTTCTCTCGGTCCGATGGAATGGAAGAGTAGCCTGTAACTGGGGAGATCGATTCAGCTGTGTTACCATGAACGGGATCTTTGATAGCCAACAATTTTAACACCATTTCTATCAGATGAGAGTTTTTATTTTTGCAGCTATCTCGGTCAGCCACTAATATGATTGTTTTAACATCAGTGACAATTTCGGTAGAACACAGTCTGCGATATACAGCACTGCTGATCTCACTCGCCCATTTCTCTTTCCATGAATAACATTTTTCGACGAACAACCTTTAGATGTAAGCTAACAAATGAAGAAATGGCAAACATATAGCGATAATAGGTGGCCTGACCTGCAACCGTAGATAAAACGTGATTTTTCTGGCAATCGAATCAAAATACAAGAGTGTCATCGCGTTTTTCCCTAAGTAAATCAAAGAAAGCCTTCCATCGTAGAGAGTGTACTTGTTTTTCTATTACAAAAGCATTCTTCATACACTCAGACTTGCTTTTAATTTATCTCATTCAATTGAAGACAGAGAGAACACGAATCTAATGCAGGTATTTGAAACTATTGTAATTCTGATTAATATAGGATCGGAAGAACCATTCTTAACACTTAAGTTAACATCTTCAGATTGCTGGTTATATCCACGTCAAAGTTTATTCAAAGATAAGCCAAAAACTACGTACTGCCTAGTAATTACCCCTGCACTTAAGCCATACTAAGAAAATTTAAAATACGAGTACATTCTTTGGAAGCAGTCATTTTACGAGACATGGCGTCACCACCCCTCCTGTCTGCTATTGATTCACCTTTGATGTAATGGCTCTTACATACGTTTTGTACACGGTTCTCTGAAATATCTAACATTTCTAGGAAAGTCTTTCTACAAAACGGGAACTATTGACTCTATTCCTGGAGCCATATTCGTTTTTATTTTTTTATACGTAGTATGTTATGGAAATACCTTTCTTTGAGCTACCTGTACGGCACTTTGGCTTCACAGCTGAACAGTGCTTCAGAATGAAATGATCCTTATTGGGCTTTTTATTAAATATGGCGTGGAAGTGCTTTATGTCTCTTCTCAAAAGTTTTGGACACATGGAAGCGAGGATTAAGAGGATATCTTTTAGAACACCTATAACAGAAATATAAGACACCGAGCAAGTTGGCCGTGCGGTTAGAGGCGCGGCTGTGAGCTTGCATTAGGAAGATAGTGCGTTCGAATTCCACTGTCGGCAGCCCAGAAGATGGTTTACCGTGGTTTCCCACTTTCACACCAGGCAAATGCTGGGGCTATGCCTTAATTAAGGCCACGGCCGCTTCCTTCCAAATCCTAGGCCTGCCCTAACCCATCGTTGCCATAAGGCCTATCTGTGTCGGTGTGACGTAAAACCACTAGCGAAAAAAAAAATAAGGCAGATCGAAATTTCACTGGAAATCTCATGAACGCCATCCGTAAGCTAATGTCCAATTCTGGAAAACATTTGGAGATATCTTTTACGCCTTCCGTAAACTAATGTTCCATTGTGGAAAATATTTTTGGAGTTTTGTATATTAAAGACTAAGTGATAAACATGAGGACTGTTTAAATAAGTTGCTGTTATTTCTTTGTACATGAATGGTACCAGAGTTCTTACCTTAATAACTATTTTGTGGGACTAACTCAAAACTTAAAACACGTTAGAAGACCCCGTTTGGAACTATACGACTCATATGACTGATGGCTACCAGGAACCTTATACGACTCAAAGATCACAACAACGTCGACAGTATAACGATACTGAATACAGTCGTAATTACTCATTCGATCTGTGAGTACAGTATGCTTACCCGCACCGAAGTTTACTACGCTAATATAATGCCTGCATTGAATTTGGTGGGTGACAGTTAGAATGTATATATTGTAAACAGTATTCAGTGCCCTGTGTCTAACCCTACTGCGTGCACAAACGTCCATCACTTCACTGACTAACAGGAACCAATATCTGTAAACATACACTTTCCGTGGTACGCGCAAAACAACATTAAATTAAGAGTTTAAAAGTATATTGTTAGGTTTCAAAAGAATAAAATGTTAATGTGACACAGTTAATGTTTATTTTTCCTTTGGAATCATTTATACTCATAAATATAATCCCTCGCCCACGCCGTGGCGGACAGGTAACGGCATAAAGTAAGGGACTGTCCGTAGGGGTGAACAATTCGTGTGCAACGTTAATGGTGAAGGCCCTACAGAAACCCTGAAAAATAACGGAATACTGGGCTCTGGTGAATGATAACTGGTGAACGGCTCTACAGACATATGAGGTTAACGTCCAGCAGCTGAGGAGGCGGAATAAATTATAACACCCAAAGGCTAATGGTGATCTCCAGCAAGTTTGAAGCCCCTCCACCGGACTGGCTCATCGTACGGCTAATAACTCACATGAATAAGATTAAATAATTCAGAGATAATATAAAAGACAGGAATTTTAATGGACAAAATTCTTGACACTGGAAATTGTTAACAAATTAGTGCATATTCGTTTGTAAGTAATGCAAATAACTATGAGTCACAACTAATTAAATTACTATAACTTGTTCACCTTGGGTAGCAAAATAACTAACGATGGTAGAAGTAAGGAGGACATAAAATGCAGACCAGCACAAGCAAGGAAGAGCTTTCTTAAGAAAATAAATTTGCTCACTTCATACATTGGTATCGGAATTAGAAAGATGTTTTTGAAGACTTTCGTGTGGAGCGTGGCATTGTATGGAAGTGAAACATGGACATATTTCCAAATGTTTTCCAGAATTGGACATTAGCTTACGGATGGCGTTCATGAAAGAAAGAGAATAGAAGCTTTTGAAATGTGGTGTTACAGAAGAATGCTGAAGGTGAGATGGATAGATCGAATCACGAATGAAGAGATACTGAATCGAATTGGTGAGAGGAGATCGATTTGGCTAAATTTGACGAGAAGAAGAGATAGAATGATAGGACACATCTTGAGACACCCAGGACTTGTTCAGTTGGTTTTTGAAGGAAGTGTAGGTGGTAAGAACGGTAGGGGTAGACCAAGGTATGAATATGACAAGCAGATTAGAGCAGATTTAGGATACAATAGTTACGTCGAAATGAAAAGTTTAGCGCAGGATAGGGTGGGCTGGAGGGCTGCATCAAACCAGCCTATGGACTGATGACTCAAACAACAACAACCTGTTCACTCAACGGCAGCTGAATATTTAAATTCATATCTAGTATTTATTGTACCTGTAGCACGGAAATGGTACATTTCTGGACGTGTATTCTCATTCAGAACGCTGTCTACTCAGTGGTGGGATTTTTCAAACAACCTATATATAGGATGGTGAGGGCAGGATTCGAAATAATTTATTTCAACTGGAAAAGAACACATAAGAAAAGCAATTCACTTAATAGCACCTTGCAAGAACGTAGCTCATCATCAGGCCAAGAATAGTGAGGTCGATGAATTTCTTAATAAGATGAAGGTTTGATGATGAACCTGTTCAAGAAAGCCACAACAAACTGATAGCAACGAGCTTCGGAAATAATTGAGTCAGATTCTCATCAAAACGAGGTGATTATACGGCTCGGTATAGCACAATATGCCATAATCTCTCACCGTAGAGCTCTTGGGAAATATGACAAAATAGAATTAAGTGGGTTTCTTACCAGCTCCTGGGTGGCAACAGACGGGCATGCTTGGTTATTTGCTCGTAATTACTTATAGGCGAAAGAAGAGAACCCTGTAGGCTCGTATCATCCTCGAATAAGCAAGATAAACATATCAACGTTTAGCATTGGACAAATTCCCTTTCGAAAATTCGCAGAGAAATTTCCTTCACCATTTTAGCACTAGTTAATATGCAGTAAAATGATAGGACTATTCATACTGTAGTATTAATTTTCCCTGAATTTCCAATTAGTTTATAACACAGGCTAACAATAAAACGATTTTAAATGCATTTGTCATATTCTTATAGTTATTGGTGTGCTGAATTCAATTATGACAATAAAAAATTTGTATCACCCACTATTTGTTTACATTTCAAAACTAAATATTTAAAGAAATTGCATTTGTAGCAATTTCGAAATATTTCATACACTATTGAAATAGGTAGAAATGGGTTTATATTAACATGGCAGTGGTTACACTGATCTGTACGTATCTGTAGTATATATGGATAGTTAGATCGCGGCCCTCTTGATTCTTTTCTTTTTCTTTTTGCGCAATTACCTCGTGGATCCGGAAAACATTCTGCTTCAACCTCTAAATATCAAATTAGGCCTAATGAAACAGTTCGTGAAAGCCTTATGCAAAGATGGGCAATGTTTCAAGTATCTTTGTGTTTCCACAGGGCCTGGGTTTTCGCGCCATCTTCAGCATTAGTATTATATTTAATATGGTGAAAGCTGAAAATTGTCCACGGAGATCAAAGGAACAGCCAATCACAAAACTCCATGGAATGTGCCAATCAGGATGTGGAAAATATTGTAAGCACCGTGTTAGAAAGTGACTAAACTCGGCACTGGACTCAGGGCTTACGATTTGCGCAACTCATGAAAAATAAAGCCTTTCATAAAGGTCTTAAATATAAACCTAACGAGGCAATGTTCGATCAAGCTTATGAAATAGCCCTTGCAACATATGTTCTTCCAAATGAAATGAAATGACGTATGGCTTTCAGTGCCAGGAGTGTCTGAGGACAAGTTCGGCTCACCAGGTGCAGGTCTTTTGAAATGACGCCCGTAGGAGACCTGCGCGTCGTGATGAGGATGAAATGATGATGAAGATGATGCCAGCGAAATTAACCAATTATGTTTAAAATTCCCGGCTCTGTCGGGAATCGAACCCGGGACCCCTGTTACCAAAGGCCAGCACGCTAAACATTTAGCCATGGAGCCATACATCTTCCTAATGATGCCCTAATAAACCTTAACAGTGAAGAAGGCCTTGAAATAGTATTTGAATTAATGCAACATGACGATACCACTACTGTTTAAGAAACGAATGATATTTATTCGAATGGATATGGTACTAATGGAGAGTTTTCGGCCACCCTTCCTGTTGTGATGATGATGATGATGATGATGATAATGATGATGGTGGTGGTGGTGGTGGTAATGATGATATCTGTGCCATCCTTCGATGAGGGTATTAATACAGAAACCATCAATATTTCTGCAATCAAGAAGAAAAAAGAGCTGCTCGAGAATAAACGAACTGGTGCCAAGGCGGGATTAGAGGAATAAAAAAAGTAAATGTCAAAACCGTATATTTCCAGCAAGCAAAATGAGAGATACAGTGAAGGTACGAGTGCCAGATGTGGAAAGAGCAAGATGTGACCCGCGAAGTGTACAGGTAGCAGTGGCTATTGAAAATTATGAATTTTATCAGCTGAGAAGAAAATGCAGCAAGTTGCCCACTCGTGCATGAGAAGTCATTTTGCTGTTTCTAACGAACAATTTTTTTTTACTAGAAGACGTACCAAATGGAACAATGTGTCTTTGGGTGAGAGCAATAAAATCGTATATTTCAGGTATTTATGGCCACCAACGCAATGACAAATATAAATCCACAAAATGCAAGTGTAGGAGAAAGTATAGCTCAAATTGCAATGACAATTTACCATGTGTAAATGAGGTGTGATCTTTAAGTTCATTTACAGATTATTCTTATCTTTTCATTCATTTAATAACTAAGACTATCAAGTTTAAATATAATTTTACATGTTCTGTGCTCGATTTGAGTGTTAATGTTTGCTTGCAGAAATAGTTTTCATTAGTTTTGCAAATAAAATGTTCTGCATTCAATTGAGAATTAATATTGTACCCTTGTCTTTGACGATCCCAGGACCTCGGCACTGAGAGCACAAACACATGAGGTCGTCTTAATCTCAGGAGTGGTTACCGTTGGTTGTAGTCACGTCATATTCTTTTGAGGGAAATATTAACTACTTGAAATAAGAAGAAATAGAAGATCAAAAATGAACGGAATAAACAAATTAAATGAAATTACATTACGTGTCAAACAAATAAAAACAAAAATTTAGATTAAATTGACTTAGAAATGAACACAAATGATACATTTCCCCCTTACTGATTAGCTCAATGGCGTTCTGAGGTTTCTGTAACTATACTGTTCATTGAAAGGAAGGAACTAGAAAATTAGATGTGGATTTCCTGTTATACTGCAGGTTATGTTGTTTGCATGTGAAAGTTTTGTTTCTCCGACATCGATCACCAAATTTCCATCTATTCTAGGGACGTCTACCGATTAAAATACCCAAACATGATACCGAACAATCATCGAACGGGCCCTTAATTGATACGACACAACCTCCAATTTAATTTTCACCTATCGTTAACACTTAACCAACATTTGATTACGCAAAAATGTGCTCCTCAGTGAAACATATTGCTCTAAAGTTTAGTTTAAAATAACAATGTGAAGACAAAATAAAATTTTGATTGAGCCACTTGCAATGAAAACTTACATCATGACCATGTCAAACTAAAATAAGCCCAAGAAAATCCAGTGTTCCAAATGAACATGTCAACGACATCGAAACTCTGAACTAGTCTTAATTTTTTACATTCAAGTTCATTAATAACAATAAATTAATCTTCATGTTCATGAATTGGAAACCTAAACCGAAAAGACGTGCTTAGAATAAGCACTCGAATTTAATTGAGCTCAAATAAATGTTTCACTTGTTATTCACAGTTGGAACATATTGTGAACTCCTGGGTCTGAAAATAAAAAGTGCATATTGAATGATTTGTTGTTTGAACGTTCCGCCAAACCGAAAAATTATACAATATAAAATAACCTCTTACATGCAGGCATCTACTAAATAATCGGCTTCACTACCAATGAGTTAAAACGCACTTGAACACATACAAAGACATCTATACAACAGAATATTTACAACGCTAACCAACAATAAATATTAAACATAAAACTGCCACGATCAGATATTACTTAAAAACACAAAGAATATGGAACGTGACAAACAAATCACTAACCGCCTGCTAGTGGTCAGAGCCTATAATTATCAGATAGGATTTCATGTGGTGAGGATAAAAACTTCGGACTAGGTTACGCAATACTAACTCAGGTTGTGTACCCCAGCTGAGTGTGTTTCCGCCACCTACTACGACCTATCGTATATCCCGCTTTCCATGATCTAACTCCAAATACTAGCAACATCAATGACAGGTACTGTATAAACAATCTCTTCAATAAATAATTTCCTAAAATAATAATTTAAAAATATTCGTAATCAAGAAAATGACAGGCGCAGTCCCATCGCGTATGTCCAATTAAATGTGACTGAAATATAAATAAATAAATAAATAAATAAATAAATAAATAAATAAATAAATAAATAAATAAATAAATAAATAAATAAATAAATAAATACGACAAGCTTCACTTTAAATCGTAGGACAAGTCCCATGAACCGAAATATCACGTAATATAGAAACCAGGGGACAAAACATACAAAATCACTTTAGACATCTCAAAATATACGTGAGCCATTCTGGCTATACACGGATAAAACTCCATACTACAGTACATACATAACACAAGGTTGCTCAAACCTGGCTGCAACCTGCCCAAAAGTCGTGCACACATTAAAATTCATAAGGGCATTGCACGCTCTACTTGGACAAAATTCCACTCAGTGGAACAAATTCAACTAGATCTGAAATGATTATTCCCAAGCAAGTGAAAATACCGCCTACTCCAAATCTGATAACAAAAATTCCAACATCTACACTTAAACTTGGATCTCAAAACCATCCTGAATTAATGTCAAATTATATCATTTCAAATGTCTGAATTACTAACTCGTTGATATTCATTTTCTTCAGAATGATTTGGTTATTTATGGGACACAATATGTTCATATTATTAGTGTTATTAACTCTGGACACAATTCCTAAAAAGAAATGAAACTGGACACACATCCACTCAAAACTGCAAACTGCACTGCAAAGATAATTATTCCGCATGTCGACATGTCCATCTCGTAACGGAAAACTACTTGAACATAATATTAATGTATCACTACTAAGCCAAAGAGATGAACATGACGGAACCTTACAACGAAAAAATATAAACTTTTAAATCAAATTACATAGACCTTGGATGTGGTGTTCTCGCACCATGTTAATCAGTTCACCAGCTATCCCATGCAATTTATTTCTCGATATTCACCAATACAACATACATTCTTGATGGGTATAATTTCATCTTAATATTTATCTTGAAATATAACACTTTACACTATTTAAAACTTAAACATGAAACACATTCTTCTAACACTCGCAGTCGTTACAGCGCGATGTCGTATTATGGAACAATTATTTATTAAACGCTCCGCGTTACATACACACGTTCCTTCTGGAGCGATTGTGGTCCCCAACTGTTTTGCGTCTATCACCCAGTTGTCTTCTCTCAGATGAGATCTTTCCTCTCAAGTAAGACAATTTCGTCTTGCCTGGAACACATGCGTGTAGCTTAATCTAATCTGTTAACCCCGCTTTGCTATGCTCAAACCTCCAACACTGAATATAATTCTCAGCCAAGTATATTATTATATCAAGGATGAAAAATTTCAGTACTGCTGCTTACAATACATGAAGCCTGTTGGAAACCTCACTGTGATTTATCCTTCTTGCCTGACGCTATACTTGGACAATTTTCAGAGTCCGAAGATATCACCTCGATAATTATACTAAGCCCAGAGAACAATTCCGTAAAATATAGCAGAGTCCTGGTTCACTTTGTGGAACTTCAGAATTCTAACCAAACCGACGAAAATTTTCCAAGTATTAATTTCCCGGCGTGACACAACAACGAGATACTGGGTGTCGAAGACATACTCCATGTTTCAATGACAAAAGAGCCTCCCACGTTCTGTACTTTTGTAGGCCTATCTGGATACCACCAAATCTTCCCGCAGAGCCTCTTTGTTAACAGGCATCTTCCTGTTCTAAGGAGTATTACAGTATGAAATTTAGCTCACTTAGTTCCAAAAATTCATACTATAACTCTGATGTTCTATAAGTTTTACCTCATGCATGTTGGGTGAAATACTGGATGCGTCTATGGGGTTAATTTGTCCTCCTGGAGCCATGAACATTTTTAAGCAGAAGTGCCGTGCCCCTCGGTAAGTGAACATCTGTTGCTTGACGACACTGAACTGACCTATACACAAACATTCTTCTTAAATAATCTTCCAGCCCAGGGAAATCACGGATAATATCAATATTTTGTATTTCTAAACGTAGCGAAAATCGTGTCTTAATGACTTCAATATCTCCTGAAATAGTTTCCGAACGCGACAAAATATCACGGCCTTCACGATACTCCAGTGTTTTCGCCAACTCGAAGATTGCACCTGATCCTTTCACCTAAGTGATCAGAAACTCGTGCTCTCTCTGTCCTACGGGTAGCAAACATGTGACATTCGATCAAAGTGTTGATCGCGTGAAGTCTTGTCACGGAGGAGATTATGTTTGCTTCATCCACGGAGAATCAAGTAATGGTGTGCTCTCCGCATACATAAATAATGGGTTCAATATCTACAAAAAATATATATGTGTAACTTCTCAAAATTTTAATTTCATTTTTACGTATTCTGAGAGTTATGTAGATATTTCCAGATATTTTTGTTTTAAAGTGGCATTTTCAATAAACCACACATTATTTTTTTTTGCTAGTTGCTTTACGTCGCGCCGACACAGATAGGTCTTATGGCGACGATAGGAAGGGAAAGGGCTAGGAGTGGGAAGGAAGCGGCCGTGGCCTTAATACAGGTACAGCCCCAGCATTTGCCTGGTGTGAAAATGGGAAACCACGGAAAACCATTTTCAGGGCTGCCGACAGTGGGGTTCGAACCTACTATCTCCAGAATACTGGATACTGGCCGCAAAACCATACATTAAATAAATATCTTTCTTTCGGGGGACTTTGTAAAATTAAGGACAAAAATAACGCATTTATGTATTTATGCGTTTATGAAAATTCATCATTTCATTACTTTTAACGTAACATATAAGCATCGCTGATGATAATCATTAATAGCCCATTTCTTAAATGCTTTCGCACGGTCGAAGAAAACAAATAATAATAATGTTATTTGTTTTACGTCCCACTAACTACTTTTTAAGGTCTTCGGAGACGCCGAGGTGCCGAAATTTAGTCCCGCAGGAGTTCTTTTACGTGCCAGTAAATCTACCGACACGGGGCTGTCGTATTTGAGCACCTCCAAATACCACCGGACTGAGCCAGGATCGAACCTGCCAAGTTGGGGTTAGAAGGCCAACGCCTTAACCGTCTGAGCCACTCAGCCCGGCTCGACGAAAACAATAATATTGGGTATGATTAGGAAAGGTGGGCTGGAAGACATAGGAAAGAGAAATTCCTGGGTCCAAACATAAAAATTGGAGAGAAGAGACTCAACCTAACAAAGAACAATAAACTGGTGAAGAAGAGAAGCGTACAGTTTTACAGACACAATTAGGATGTATAGGAACGGTTGATGAAACGAATAATTGAGTTTTTAAGAAAACGTTGTAAAAAATTGTTTCGGGAAGCGCGAATTTACTTGTTTAAGATTATGGTGGAAGAAGAAAACATAAAGGAGAGAAACGAATATAGATAATAAATCAAGGAGGCAGGGGAGGAGACAGTGAAGAAGAAATGACCCCACACAGAAGAAAGATGTGGGATTAAGAATGAAAAGATCATCATCATCATCATCTGTTTACCCTCCAGGTCCGGTTTTTCCCGCGGACTTAGCGAGGGATCCCACCTCTACCGCCTCAAGGGCAGTGTCCTGGAGCTTCAGACTCTTGGTCGGGGGATACAACTGGGGAGTATGACCAGTAACTCGCCCAGGCGGCCTCACCTGCTATGCTGAACAGGGGCCTTGGGGAGGGATGGGAAGATTGGATGGGATAGGCAAGGAAGAGGGAAGGAAGCGGCCGTGGCCTTAAGTTAGGTGCCATCCCGGCATTCGCCTGGAGGAGAAGTGGGAAACCACGGAAAACCACTTCCAGGATGGCTGAGGTAGGAATCGAACCCACCTCTACTCAGTTGACCTCCCGAGGCTGAGTGGACCCCGTTCCAGCCCTCGTACCACTTTTCAAATTTCGTGGCAGAGCCGGGAATCGTTCCCGGGCCTCCGGGGGTGGCAGCTAATCACGCTAACCACTACACCACAGAGGCGGAAGAATGAAAAGATACTGGTTGAAATTGAAGGGAAAGACTTTGAGCGTAAACATAGATAACCTAAACGAATAATAGTAATAATAATAATAATAATAATAATAATAATAATAATAATAATAATAATAATAATAATAATAATAATAATAATAATAATAATAATATGTTTGACGGCAGATTTTAGAGACACCAGTGTTCCAGAATTTTGCCCTCAAATGGACCTCTTGGCTCACTGTTGTATTCGCTCTCGCTACTACCTCTCACTAATATAAGCATCCTTTAATTATTGCGACCGACTCTAACGGCTTTCGATCACACAACCTACCACACAGGGCTTTAACATCCAACCGGCTGCGTTAAACATCAGTCATAAAGTGTTGATTTCTTAGACATCAATCGTAGTTGGCGCGAATTACATCAGAAACAATGCAAGAAACCACTTGGTCATAAAATGAATTTTGCATGATACAAGAATTGAACGGAGGGATCTCGTCATAGATGCACTTAAATTAGTTCTCTTGTGAGCAAAATGTTCATGAGGGGTTATCTTCTTGCAACCAAAACAGGTTATCAAAACCTGGACTTCCGTGACCTGATCAATGCTAACAGCTAAGCCAGGGGACCGTTGTTCAGGCGTTTTGACTCAGAGTTTACTTACAGGAAAGTGGCCAGTTCTCTTCTCCTCCTCTTCCAAGTGCTGACCATTCCTTACATCGCAAGATATTGGCCATTTTATGGTAGTGAGTTCATCAAAGTGACCAACATTTTGATTATGCCTAATTATGACTATAAGGGATCGGAATAAATTACCTGCAGTAGTCTTTGATAGATTCCGTTTCGGTATCAAGTCATTTAAGAAGATCATTAGTGCTAGTGAAAAGTGAAAAGTAAAAGATGTAAATTACAGACACTGAATTTGTGGTTTTCCGCTGGATTCAGAATGTTAAACTGGTAGTATTTCTTGTAGTATTCTCTTTCCAGGGAATTGTTTGTTGTACTCACGTTGTTGTAGTAGCTGTTGTTGGGTAATTACCAATGTTCTTAAAGTTTACTTTATTATCACTTGCAATGTTAAGCTAGTAGTAAGCTCAACCTGTAGTACTGTAAGCTGCAGTGTTAAGACCTGGAAATACTTAAGTTGTGTGTGAATTTGTATATGATGATACCGGATTTAGAATTTTAAGCTGATAGTGTTTCTTGTAATATTTTATTTCCATGGTTTTGCTTGTTGCTGCTGTTGTATGTATACGAATTCACGCACAACTTAAATATTTCCAGTGCTTAACACTACGGCTTACAATATTATAGCTTGAGCTTACTAATAGCTTAACATTACAAGTGATAATAAATTAAACTTAAGACATTGCCTAACTAACCAAAAACGAATGGGCTTTGGGCGGTAGTATTGCTAAACCTCTATGTGGCTTAAGACCGGCATGAGAGCACCAGTCGAAGAATAAAATTTTGCTAGGAGAGGGGTTTGAATACAGACCTCCGAGCTGACAGGATCGTGCCAAAGCAGTGGTGACATCGGGTGAAACCAACGGTGTGTTTGTGTTTGAATCTGATTTCTTGACATGGCTCTGAAGCCGTTCTTAAGTCAAGTGCAGATTTAGCAACAGTGCCGCGCAAAGCCCATTTGAATTCGCTCCTAAAGTGATCTGATTGGCTAACTTCAGCAGCTTATAAAATGGCAACGGTGCGAGATATAGAATTGCTTCTTCTTCTTCTTGCTTCCGAATTTGGCCAACTGTGGACCGCGTGAAACTTAATGCTTTCTGGCCAGCCTTCTCCTTTTGTCTTCCCAGAACTTCTTCATTCGTTCACTCGTTATTTTTCTCTGCTCCTCAGATATTACAATTTTGGGCCTGTTCTTCCGCTGCTCTTCATGGAATTTGTGGTCATCTACTCGAGTTCTGAACTTCTTTCTGTTAGGATCAATTCTGATGTTATTTTCATTTCTTCTGCCTCCTTCTTAACCTCCTCCACCCATTTCGTTGTCCTCCACAATCCAATTATATATTTAAATATCCTTTTAGTCAGACGGTTGTCATTCATTCTGACGAGATGTCCGTAAAATTTCAGTCTTCGTTTTCGCATTGTGTCCGTGATCTTTTCGGAATACTTGTAGAGATCATCATTTCTCCTTATCCTCCACGTACCATCCGTCGTTTTCTGAGGTCCACCGGGCGAGTTGGCCGTGCGCGTAGAGACGCGCGGCTGTGAGCTTGCATCCGGGTGATAGTAGGTTCGAATCCCACTATCGGCAGCCCTGAAAATGGTTTCCGTGGTTTCCCATTTTCACACCAGGCAAATTCTGGGGCTGTACCTTAATTAAGGCCACTTCCTTCCAACTCCTAGGCCTTTCCTATCCCATCGTTGCGATAAGACCTATCTGTGTGGGTGCGACGTAAAGCCCCTAGCAAAAAAATTCTGAGGTGTAAGAATTTTACTCAGAATTTTTCTTTCCTTCTTCTCAATTTCTTTAAGTTCACCTTTTTCATTTAATATAAGGCATTCTGAACCGTACAGCCCCTCTGCTTTTACAACAGCGTTGTAGTGTTTAATTATGGCTTTGTAGGATATTGCCCGTTTATTGTACCTTTTCTGTGTCAGTCTGTAGGCCAGTTCTAATTTTCTAGCACTTTCCTTGTTTGCCTCCTTGTCTAATCCATTGGGTTGGATCAGTTCTCCCAAATACTTAAACTTTTCTACTCTTTTAACCTTTCCGCATTTTACTTCCATGCTTTTCTCTCCCTGATGTCGGTACTCCATGTACTTCGTCTTTTCGTAGGAGACTTTGAGACCTGTTTTCTTAGCAATGTCATGAAGAAGCTCCAGCATCCTTTAGGTATCCTCTCTGTTTTGAGCTAAGAAAGCAAGATCATCAGCAAAAGCCAGACATTTAATTTCCAAGTTTTGGCCCTTGCGCCCAAGATGAATTCCCTTTATGCCTTATACTTTCAGGGAGTTTTCCCAGGTTCTTATGACTTTCTCCAATACAATGTTAAACAGGATGGGTGATAATCCATCTCCTTGTCTGACTCCTGTCTTTATTTGGAATGGATCAGAGATTTCTCCAGCGAATTTAATTTTTGAGATGGTGTCTGTCAGGGTTTGTTTTATTATTTCTCTCGTTTTCCTGTCGATTCCAAACTCTTCTAGGACATTAAATAACGTCTGTCTATCAATTGAGTCATATGCTTTTTGGAAATCGACGAAGATTCCCACTGTGTTCTGGCCCCTCAATGCTCTAGTCCTTAGAATACCCTTGAGGTTGAATATCTGTTCTGTACATGACCTCCCTTTCAGTATGACCTGCCCTCTAATGCTCACATACCCGGTTCACGTTGTTTCAAACCATCCTGTATATAAGGTATTTGCAAGTAATTATACACGGTGAATGTTTATGTTTCGCATATCTAGAGTAGGTGGATTGACGAAATCCTCCATATTTTCCAGGAAATGCCGTAATGTTACAGGCAACGTTTTAGTTCTTCCTGACTCCGGCACCAACCGTCTTCTTTCACCCTTGTTTCACTAACACTCAAATTATGTACTATTCCCACCAAGCATATTCCAGTATAGAATGTCATCAAGACCGTACAGTGTATAAGAACTTGGCATTAGTTCACTGTAGGACCCGCAAAGTTAATACATAGCTGCTCCACCTGCAAAGCTCATACCTGCGTACGTACCTCCAACGTACTCTTGCCACCAGCACAATCCCGAAACCGTGGTTATGGACGGGGCAGTATTCATCCTTGTTTTCTTTATTGGTCTGTGCACGTCCTCGCTACTGAAAAAACTCCTTGGTCTAACAAGTCAGGGATATTAAGCAGCCGGAAGTGAGCCATTGTCCCTCAATGCTTCGAGTTCTTTTATTGTACGGTGGTTGGTTACGAAATATGGGTTAATTTTTTGTAATTATATAATACTGAATGATATTTCCGTCAATGCTACTTAAAATAGCCTCAGAAAATACAGAACATGACGCGTGCTTCATTACATTATGTTACAAACGTATATATAATTTTAGGGGTTCATAATGAGTACCTCTCTCCTCTGCAACCAATCCAAGGTAAGATTAGAATCATTTACCTTTTATTATAAATTTATTAAACTCGCAGACCTTTGCTAAAAGAATATACCTAACAACAATGTTATTTGTTCTACGTCCCACTAACAGCTTTTACGGTTTTTAGAGACGCCGAGGTGCCAGAATTTAGTGGCTCAGGATTTCTTTTAGGTGCCAGTAAATCTAACGACACGAGGCTGACGTATTTAAACACCTACAAATACCACCGGACCGGGTCAGAATCGAACCTCCTAAGTGCCTCAACACGTAAATTCAATTCTTCTTCTTCTTCTTCTTAATCCGTTTACCCTCCAGGATCAGCTTTTCCCTCGGACTCAGCAAGGGATCCCATCTCTACCACCTCAAGGTCAGTGTCCTGGAGCATCAGACTCTGGGTAAAGGGATACAACAGGGAGGATGACCAGTATCTCGCCCAGGCGGCCTCACCTGCTATGCTGAACAGGAGTCTTGCGGGGGGATGGGAAGATTGGAAGGGATAGACAAGCAACAAGGAAGGAAGCGGCCGTGGCCTTAACTTAGGTACCATCCCGGCATTTGCCTGGGGGAGAAGTGGGAAACCACTGAAAACCTCTTCCAGGATGGCTGAGGTGGAAATCGAACCCAACTCTACTCAGTTGACCTCCCGAGGCTGAGTGGACCCCGTTCCAGCCCACGTACCACTTTTCAAAAAATTCGTGGCAGAGCCGGGAATCGAACCCGGACCTCCACTACACCACAGAGGCGGACTTCTAAATTTTCTTTCCATATTTAAATTAGTGTTTTATATACACGTAAATTCAATTCAATTGTTTAAAATTATTATTCCTTGAATATTTGCTAGAAAGGCACCATTTCGTTAAATTACTGAAATTTTGTCCCGACTAATGTCCTTTAAGTACTTAGCAGAGAGCTGATCAGTCAGTAAATGATAAAATACCAAAGAAAATTATGGTAGGCACACTGAGGAATTATTGGATCAAGGGTAGGTTACTGCAGACAATCCAGGGTGATTACTTTAGCAATTAGGTTGCAGTGAGAAGTGATGGTAGAATAAGTTCATACTTAAAGTTACTGTAGTTTTAAAGGTTACGCAAGGCTGTGATACTTCTCCATTATTTTTCAACGTTTACATGAATAATTCAATAACAGATTTAAAATTGTTAGGTGGATCTGAGTCGGTTTAAAATACTCTTAGCAGTATCATTTATGCCGTTGAAATGAAATGACGTATGGCTTTTAGTGCCGGGAGTGTCCGAGGACAAGTTCGGCTCGCCAGATGCAGGTCTTTTGATTTGATTCCCGTAGGCGACCTGCGCGTCATGATGAGGATGAAATGATGATGAAGACGTCACATAGCCTACACCCAGCCCCCGTGTCAGCGAAATTAACCAATTAAGGTTAAAATTCCCGACCCTGCCGGGAATCGAACCCGGGACCCCTGTGGCCAAAGGCCAGCGAGCTAACCATTTAGCCACGGAGCCGGACAATTTATGCCGTTGATTTGGTCTTAATGTCATATTTTGTCGAAAATGTGGTCTAGCCATTTGACATTCAACCTGAGTCTACTGGGATCGAATTCCGGAAATTTCAGGTGCGACTTTTACTACGATTCGCGCGTGGCAGACAGAAGGACATCCGGCCATAAACCCCCAGACATAAGTTGAGCGTTTGTGCTCTGCTGACCGTACATACTGAAAATGGTTTTCCGTGGTTTCCCATTTTCACACCAGGCAAATGCTGGGGCTGTACCTTAATTAAGGCCACGGCCGCTTCCTTCCAACTCCTAGGCCTTTCCTATCCTATCGTCGCCATAAGACCTATCTGTGTCGGTGCGACGTAAAGCCCCTAGCAAAAAAAAAATGACCGTACATACACTTAGGAATGTGGCGTTAAAGAAGCTAACTCTGTAACCGACCGTTCCCAATTGTCCTTGCCATTCTTGTTACATTGTTATTGTTAGTAATTTACTGATACATAATATTGTTCATACCGTGTGTTATGTTATTATATTTATTTCAATTTGTTACATTATTAGTGTAAACACTTGCCAGTTATCACTGCAATTCTTGTTACATTGTTATTGTTAATAATTTACTGTTGACACTTAATATTGTTCTTTATACAGGTTGTTATCATTATATTTATTTAAATTGATTATTTATTAGTGTACAATGGTACTCCATCGGCTGCATCTAATTATTAAATAAATAAATGTTAGATATATGAAATTGATTGTTTGAATTTAATTATTTCTCACTACATGAAGAATTATTATGTTTCCAATAATATACTGTAGAAGTTTGAATTATATTATGTTCAGTTTATTAATATTAATGCATGTCCTCGTCATCGTGTGATTCTGCCCCTTTCATTGTTTTAAAACAGAGATTTGCAAATTAATCTGGTTCGTCTGAACGAAGACGTGGAAAAATCTACCTATATACATTTCTGTAAACATATATGGCCTCGTGGACTAGGCAGCGAAAGCTGGAAATTTGTTCGACTTTTGACGATTTAGGCAGTGTTAAACCGAGTCTCAGGAATATTTTTTCCATACCTAGATCAGAGTTTCTACAGTTAACAATTGTAAAAGCTGTCATTGTAGGCAACCTTTTAAACACAGGTATGTGGTCTGGGGTAATTTTTTGTTAAACTTTATATGCTCCTGTACAGTGCTTATACACTTATACGTGTTGTTTGTAAATATCCTTAACGGTTTAGGCAGCGTAAACCGACAAAGAGTTCGCATTCCGTACTCCCTTCGAGCTGTTTCTCAGAAACGCTTACCGGTAGTGCTTGGATTCTTCTCATTGCCCTTCAAATTTAATAAACGAAAATTCCTCGGGAGATCCTCTAGATATAGGTGACACCGAAGACCGCATAAAAACCTGACAGCAGTCCTCGCATTATAACGGAACACTGATTCATACATGCTGTCATATATTTTTAGGTTTATACTTATAGATAGTAATTAAATTAATGTATTCTCTGGTTAATTACATCCTGTTCGGACAATAACAGTATAACGACCCGTTCTGTTTCGGTTTTTCCACTTGCTCACTTTGACTACAAGTTGATTAGTGAATTGAACTGTTCGCTTCATCACACGACAATAAATTATTTGTAGGATATTCGACAGTCAAGTCCCTTTGAAACTCCATAAGCTCCTTACTACTAGGCGAGTTATCTGCATGTAATACCTCCATTTGTTCTCTTATCCACTTCCTGTCTACTACAGAAGCTGAGTCCAGCGTTAATTATAGACTTACTGCTTTCATTTGAGTAGTTTGTAAATGTGAACTATTCTAATCAGATTGAGAACGGATAATCTTGTACTAATCTGTGCTGAGTTGCATGGTTATTTTATTCGCATAAAACATGTTTAATAATAACTTACACGTTTTGTTACTTGTAGACACAGGAGACTACTTATATTGAAACGTGAAATCAAATTCTCTTTCTTTCCAATTTGTAGAACTCTTTATTCATCTCAAGGGATCGAAATGCATAAGTAAAATAGTACACTAAAGTTATTGGCTACCAATTACGTTTACGGTTTTCCGTGACGCAGAGGTGCGAGAATCTTCGTTCTTCAGGAGTTATATAATATGCCAGTAAATCTTCTGACATATAAATGACGTATTTCAGCACAATCAAACACCACCGAAATGAACCGGGCCCGACCCCGTCAACATGGGCGCACAGGGCCAGCACTCTACCATCTGAGATACTCAGCCAAGCTATTATTGTTATTATTATTATTATTATTATTATTATTATTATTATTATTATTATTATTATTATTATTATTATTATTATTATTATTATTGTAATATAACTCTGAAAGTATTGAAACCAAGGACTGAAAATGTCCGGAAACAAAACTAAAATTCCTCAGAGAAAACTCATCAGCCGATGTGCGCCATACGCACTATGAAATAAATTATTTGCTTATTTCGTACTATGTCGAAATTATGTTCTTCAAAATAATGTTAAAAGTGGAATTTTATGATTCTGTAGTTACATACTGCACTGAAAAATAAAATGGCGTATGGCTTTTAGTGCCGGGAGTGTCGGAGGACATGTTCGGCTCGCCACGTGAAGGTCTTTTGATTTGATGCCCGTAGGCGATCTACGGGTCTTGGTGAGGACGAAATTATGATGAAGACGACACACACTCAGACCCCGTACAAGGGGAATTAACCAATGATGGTTAAAATTCCCGACCCTGCCGGGAAACGAATCCCAAAGGCCAGCACGCTCACCATTTAGCCATGAAGCCGGACACTTATTACCGGGCGAGTTGGCCGTGCGCGTAGAAGCGTGCGGCTGTGAGCTTGCATCTGGGAGATAGTAGGTTCGAATCCCACTATCGGCAGCCCTAAAAATGGTTTTCCGTGGTTTCCCATTTTCACACCAGGCAAATGCTGGGGCTGTACCTTAATTAAGGCCACGGCCGCTTCCTTCCAACTCCTAGGCCTTTCCTATCCCATTGTCGCCATAAGACCCATCTATGTCGGTGCGACGTAAAGCCCCTAGCAAAAAAAAAAAACGGACACTTATTAGTCTAGAGTCCGGATTATTAGGTACTGATAGTTTAGAATTCAAACATACTTTAACCAGTAACAGGTATACCCTACACTGTACAACGGTTATGCTACGAAATTTGCATAGATATTAGGAGTACAGCCTATAGAACTCCTTGAATTTATGCTACCCTTCCTAAATTATGGTATAACGGGTTGCATAACACTTCCCACAAACCAAATTAATTAGCACTCTAACCTATTACCACCTAAAAATCCGAGGTATACTTATTACATTCAACTTCTACCAACATGAAAGCATACCATCAGAAACCTTTTTCAATAATTGTAAAGTCGTTACACTGATACTTGCCAGACGATCACAACGCACCATGTGGACGTAGTATCTTTGTACAATTGTTTTACATTTTTCTTCGTTTAAGAAAAACAAGATTGTTCATGCTGCTTTTTGTAATCTTAATTCTAATTTAGTAGGGATCACTTTCACTATTGGTTCCTTGGATTTATGCATGACAGTTCGTTGAAGTTCAACTTTTACATCTGAAACTGCCTCCACAAATACTACACCTATCGATTCTTTGATTGTTACGTTCTGAAATGAGCATAAAAAATGTTTATATCTATCGATTCATTGAATAGAGCGTTCTGAACTGAGCATAATAAGAACTGTAACATTAAAATAAACAGGAAATAATAAACGAAGATCATGAAGTGATCGAGAGAGGGAGTAAACCGAAGAGTGAAAGAAGGAAAGAATCAGAACAGTTAATGCTTGAAATACCTGGGGAACCTCTTCATCATTGGATGGGAGAGGGAGTGCAGAAGTGCAGAATAGCCCAAGCCAAGGATGCATTTTTCAAGAAGAGAAGTGTGTTATCATCAAGAAATACGTCACTCAAAACTAGAAAATGATTTGTCAAAAATTTTGTTTGGAAGATGGACTTTAAGAACAACAAAAACGAAAACACTTACGGCTTTCGAGATTTGGTGCTGGAGGAGAGTGTTCACAGGACCATGGACAGAGAAAGATACAAACGAGGATGTATTTTATCGAGAAGCCGAGAGGAATAATCTGCTGAAAACAATTGCGAAGCGGAGGAATGGTAGGGTTGGTCACTTATTGCGATGTCCAAGATGGTTCACAAACTTACTGGAGGGGAAAATGGAAGGACTTAATGCGAGAGGGAAACGAAGGCAGGAATTCATGGAACATATTACAGTAAAATGAAGAGATTGGCCCTTGAAAGAAGGAATATACAAGCTCACCAAGCTCTGCGCTGAGGAGGAGAGGAAGAAGAAGAAGACATCTATCGATTTATTTTACTGACGGCGGCTAAAGTATTGAAAGTTACACGAGTGTATTCGTTTTTCTTATTTCTACTCTTGTTACGTTAATAACTATTTTATTGTAATAAAATCAGTAGAGTATCAGAATGAAGAAAGTTTCCTTTCATTTCATTTATACTCTCATTTTCTTTCATTGTTTCTCCTAGAGAATTCAAATAAACAATTCGAACTCCGCTTCGTACAATTACACGGATTATTATTTTAGTCAATACAACAACTCTGTGATAAAAGCTGCTGTAGAAGTAATCCCATGCAATTTCTTTAAATAGGACAACAGAGCTGCATGGGTATAATATAGAAACGTGATCAGATTCGAACTGTTGGCCAATCAGATATAGGACGAAGTACTTTAACGGTAAGCCATCGTGTTGTATTCAGGAGGTTTACTGAATAATTGATATTCGGAAGCAGTAATCGTCTTAAGGTACGCCTCGCTCCAACCGATGAACGGAATGTCATAGAATATAGCTAGCTAAATGTGGATGGGAAACGTTGTGCTCTTCAATGTATCATTACTACAAGTTTATCGCTGCGTCGTGGTTTGGATTCAACGTAAAATTGTCGCACTTTTATCGGTTAGATAGGCGAACCCAGGTGTTTGTATCGCCTGCGAGAGTGCTTTCCAATGTCAAACCATGTTGCACACTAAACCCACTTTTATATCCTGAATTTTGTATCACCCTCGTGTTGTGACAACTCGTGAAGGCGAACTTAGATGCGCTAAACCAGGTCGTTTGAACACAATTTACTTCCGTATTGATTATTATCACATAACAGGAGCAATATATATTTCCTTAGTCCACACCGATATTCATAATATATTTCAATACTGGAAATATAGCAAATTGCAGTCACCGAGACTCACTGTGACAGAAATTATCTTGAGTATAATAAAAGCAATGGGAAATCGGAATGAAAATGGTAGTTATCTTATATTCCAATTCGATTTCTCTTTTGTTTTCTTTATTCCTTTCCCAATAACGATATCGAACTCAGCTTAATTCAATTACACACCAATTATTAGAGAAAATCTGCTGTAGAAATTAGTCCAAGTCATTTCTTTAAACAGAATAAGAGAGCTATATGGGTGTCATGTGGGTACATGTTCAGATTCGAACTGTCACCGTTCGAATGAAAGGCGAAATCTTTTACAGGGAAGTTACTCAAGAACAACCATAATTATGTATTAAGCAGGTTTACTAATTAAATACTGAGTGGAGTGGCCACGCACGCTGCTAACGAGACGAGCTCTGCATCCGAGAGACGCGTTGGTTCGAACCCCACCGTCGGCTGTCCTGAGAATATTTGTATATGGTTTCCCATTTTCACTTCCAGGAAAATGCCGGGACAGTTCCTGTTCGTAGGCCACAGCCAATATCTTCCAACTTCCTACCAAATTTAAATCACTATGATACATTTTATCATCATTAGCTCCTCAACTGTGATTGGTGTCTGAGGCAGGAGCTGAGAAGGGCTTAAAAGTAAATAGTATAAAATGACCGAGATTAATGTTTACTCGATAATTAAATAATCTAAAACTTGAAGTCAGATACATCTAAATAACTATAAAACTACATGATAAGTCGTAAAATCAACATCACAAAAAGAATTCTATAAGCATTCACTTCACACTCAACTAACTGGTAATACAAATATTAAAAGTAAACATTCAAAAACTATCCGGGCAACGCCGGGTACTACAGCTAGTATTTACTAAAATATATTGCTCCGATTTCTCTTCCATGACATGTGCTACCCAAAGGCCCGTCTGGTAGCTATGCACGTTAAGGCGTGAAGTCTATATGATCTGACACGGTGCTAAAAAAAGAAAAAATGAAATGGCGTACAGCTTTTACTGCCAAGAGTGTTCGAAGACGAATTCGGCTCGACAGGTGCAGTCTTTTGATTTCACGCCCATAGGTGACCTGCGCGCCATGATGTGTTTGAAATTATGAAGGCGACACATACGCCCAGCCCCCGTGCCAGCGAAATTAACCAATGTTTAGTTAAATGTCTCGACTCTGCCGGGAATCAAACCAGGGATTCCTGTGACCAAAGGCCACCATCTTAACCAGTTTGCTATGGAAACACCGTGGATACCCGGTTCGAGTCCCGTAAGTGAAAAATATTTTCACCATCAGAATATTGCTCTGCAGGGTACGAGGGGTTGTGGTATACAATTTTTTATAACTAGATTGAATGCCAAAAGCCTGGATTTAACCCACGTGTGGGTGGGGGTGTTAGAGTAACACCCACGGTATCCCCCGCCTGTCATAAGAGGTGACTAAGAGGGACTCCAGGAGATCTCAACTTGGGAGCGTGGTTTGGCGCCCACAGGTCCTTAGCTGAGTCCTGGCATTGCTTCCACTTATTTGTGCCAAGCTCCTCACTTTCATTTATTCTATCCGCCCTCCCTCGGTCAAAACTTGTTCTTTTCGGTCCCCGACGGTGTTAGAGCACTCGAGGCCTAGGGAGACTTTCACCGTCACGCCCTTCGTGACCCTGGCCCTTCTTTGTCTGATACCTTCATTTTTCGAAGTGTCGGATCCCTTCCACTTTTCTCTCTCGTTAGTGTTATGTTGAGGATGGTTGCCTAGTTGCACTTCGTCTTAAAACAATAATCACCACCACCTTCCGAATTCAATTCCAAACCTTTCGCAGCGTTCAAATGGCATATGATACTGTTGATGGCGATTCATCCTTCGGATTGGTCCTATTTGACATGATTAGGCTATATGTTGGAAGGGCATCCGGTCGTAAAACATCACAACGAATTCATCAGGTTCTTTACAATTCCCCTGAAATTATTTCAAGCAAAACGGTGTTCTGAATCGAACATGAATTGAAGCACGCTTAGATAATGTACGCAACATGAAATTCGTGCCAAAGTAATCCTTTTTACCATAATATTTTAGATCTGTACTTCTTGACTGCTCCTTGGCAGAATGATGAACATTCTGTTCCCTGCCGGGCCGAGGATTTTAACTGCGTACTGTATAATGAATTTCTCTGGCTCGGGGACTGGATGTTTGTGTTGGTCTTAATTACCTTCTCTTCATTTACACGCAATACACCACATTACTAGCCACCATATACACACACACAGTGGTGACATCCCTCCACAGAGGATTAGCGTCAAGAAGGGCATCTGACTGCAAAACCCCATGAAATAAGGAAAAAGCCAAGGGAGAATAGGAATTAGAATACGAATAAAAGAATAATTAAAATGTTAATAAAATGAGAATAAGGCTGATTTAGATTTATTCTTGTGGAATTTGTTGTCAATGCGATCTTTATTTTCCTTTTACGTATAAGATAAAAGTATTCTTGGTTGATTATGGTGTCATGACTACATGAAGGTGTCCATTATTTCCTTCTATTTTTATTCACACGCTACCAAACGGCATAAGAATTAACCACAAGTATCGTATTAGCAGCTCTTCATCTTTTCTCATCTTTCGTTTGAAGTCGAGGTCTTTCATATGCGACGTCTACGCTAAATTAAATTATACGAATCTCACTTCGTGACCGTGCCGGAAATGAGGTCATTTGAAATTGATGTGAACAGCAACCAACTATGATCCAGACACGATGACTTCACTAGTTTGGGCATGTATGCAAAATTAATGTTACCTGACTCCCCTACAGGATCCTATGGAGAAACAGACCTACTCACAGCAAAGCCATCGAAGGGCACAACATGAAAAGAAGAAAGAAGAAATGGAAACATAATCCGAACATTTTACAGGTGGAACAACAGACACATATCCTCATATATACGCAGGTCACCTGCACCATTCCTCTCCGGAGACCAATCGCCATTCTTTAAATGTTGATCGTGCTACGTTATTGTCAGGTGAAGTGTTTTAGGTAGTTCAACGTGTGGAGCAGTTAGGTTGATTGAGAATTATTAATTGTGTTGAGTTGATTGTGTGACTTATGGGCTTTGTCTGGAGTTGAACCACGTGTAAAAGTCATCATGATGAGTGATACTCAACAGACCTGTGTTCGATTCCACCTACAGGGAATTGCTGAATGAAGAGGCTAGTGCGTGGCTAACTAATTAAAAGGAGAGACTTGTCAATCAGGATCACGAAAGGCTCACCCGTTTCAGGTAAAGAGTACCGAGGTAGAAACCTGCTATGAGGATGACAGGCTTGGTAAATAGTCCTTAATTAGTGAACTGTTTAATACTTTTCAGGTATAATTGTGTATACTCTAGCCGTGTGTGTACTGATTGGGCCATCCTAAAATTAAATTAGATCAATAAAAAGTCAGTGTTTTATTCGTAACAATCCAGAGATCAGATTTTTCTCACTCACTCGCGACGGTTAAATTTTTCAAAAAGGTTTCGTTAGTGTTACTTACATTCTAAGAGGAACTAGTATGTCAATTTCCACTCTTATCGATTAGCAGTGTCTTGAGATATCGATCTGATATCTTTAGTTGGATTGATGAAGCAGCCACAGCATTTACGTTTGTCTATGGAAAAGGACCAACTTCTCTAACGAGACCAAGAACCACCTTTTTCGCAACCTGATCCTTCAGACAGATCAGATTTATGTACGGTCCATATTTTCTAACCACGGAGAAGAGGAGGGATCATTCTGAACACGTCACAAATACGCAGTGTCCGAGATATAGAATTTAACCAATGAAAGTTATAATCCCCAACCCGATTAGGAATCGAAGTCGGGACCCCTTGAACCAAAGGCCAGCTTGCTAACCATTTAGCCATGGAGCCGGACACAACCAATATTTACTGTTCCAAGGTATCTGTGGAACAGCAGAGGTGAAAGAAGGTGCGGGGGTGAACGGGCCTCAAAATACGAAATTAAAGTTAAGATAAAATTTAATAAGGTTATATTTTCTTTTCAAAATCAAGAAATAACAAGCATGGCAGGTACAGTGTAGCAAGGCAACAAAAGTACAATTACAGTATTTACAGGATTTGGGCTTCGAGCCCCGAACTCACAATTCTTGAGCAATTAGCCCAACTTTACGATATACACATTTCAACAAAGGGTCAGAAGACCCCTATCATGCCCAGGAGCACTTGCTCCCAATTACACAGTAAAGCCTCCTCGAGGCGCGCAGGAAACAAAATTTTTAGAAAGAGCAATCTGCTCTTAAGTACGAGCCTATCCAAGGCCACACCAAATTCCACTTTCAAGTTGTCCTCCAAGGACATGAAAACAGGGGTAAAATACCCAACCTACTGAGGCCTATTAAGTAAGGAAAGGATAATTACGTGGCCTCTAAAATACCAACTTGGGAGGAGGCGTTCTTGCACTCCTAATACATTTTGTTTAAAACCTACTTGGCACTAGGCCGTTAATGCAAGGGCTAATCCCATACTAAAGAGGTGACTTATAAAAGGAGACAATTCACATTACGTTAAGGACGAAACGGTTGAGAAAATAAGTTCACCTCAATGCAATATGAGTGGGAGCTCGAGAGGGATAAGCACTCTCTATCCCAATTTATAGTTAAACAGATAGAATAGATACCGAGTGTCTTTACATTTTAAGGGAAGGTTACATGGTAAAAGGCTTCGGACCTGCCCCGAGAGTTAAACTGCTGAGCTAGCAAGAAAAGTAGTTATTAAACGGCCATTACCTTGCACTTCCCGCCTCTTGCTACGTACTTTACACACTGAAAGACGTTACAGAAGTGGCGCGGAGACCCGAAAATCAGCAGTTTATATACTCTCGCGGAAAGTTCGAGGCGTTTCAGGAATGAGAAAACCCTCCCACAATAATTTTATTGGCTAGGGTTAAGCAACATATCCCCGTTGAGGAAGATACACCTGATTGGTCATAAATTAATTAAAGAAATTCGGGATTGGCTAAATTCAAAACAAGGGGAAAGAAAGGGTTATACAGCCAACTTAAACAATAACAGAAAGAAATTTAACAAGGAACAAACTTTTGAAATAAAAATTTCTCCAAAAAACAGTTCTTTCACTTCGCACTAGGGTGCACCGTTGTAGTTCTTCAGTAGTGTCCTCTAGAAGAGAATGTTCACACTTCTTACTACAGGCAAAACAAAAATACATCGAAAACGACCGAGTTCAGAAACTTCAAAATTTCCAAGTAGTGACATCTTCTGAGAAACTTGAAAATTAACACATTAGATAAAGTCCAGACTTCCTCCAGTAGGGGAGTTTCAACTGGCGCAAAGTTTGAATTAGCGACGTGGAGGTGTACCACCCGGTACATTTACAACAACGACAACACTTCAACATATTCCATCACACTCTTGCCTTGCGAGCTACTGGGAGGCTTGACATGCTGCGCGCAGTTCTCAACCTATGCAATACCTGTTTCTGGTTTGTGTGTGCACCTCCTGTTGTAAAGTTTTATCTTTGCTAGTTTTACGGGTTCATTTGAGCTACGCGAAGTGAAATTTTCAGTGGCTCTCACGATTGCTGCTGTTTTCTACCCCTTAATCACATACCTCGTTATATTATCCCGGTTTAGGGAGAGGGATCGATGTATTTCAGAATTTTACTAAAAGCGGCGGGATGCATAGAAATAAATCGTAAGGGTCTGGTGAATCACCCGGTAAAAGAGGAGTGTATTGGGATTAACATGAATATCCAGACCCCTAGTCAAAGGAATTAAACAGACGCAGTTAAAATCTCCGGCATGTACGGGTATCAAATCAAATCAAATCTGCGGCCCTCAAAACCGAGGTCACTACGCTGATCATTCAGGCAAGGAGCAAAACTCCCATGCCGTACGGTTCATGATCGTATTTCGAGCATTGTCAAATTTGTATCTGTTGTTCCACCTGTAAAATGTTCGGATTATGTTTCCATTTCTTCTTTCTTCTTTTCATGTTGTGCCCTTCGATGGCTTTGCTGTGAGTAGGTCTGTTTCTCCATAGGATCCTGTAGGGGAGTCAGGTAACATTAATTTTGCATACATGCCCAAACTAGTGAAGTTATCGTGTCTGGATCATAGTTGGTTGCTGTTCACATCAATTTCGAATGACCTCATTTCCGGCACGGTCTCGAAGTGAGATTCGTATAATTTAATTTAGCGTAGACGTCGCATATGAAAGACCTCGACTTCAAACGAAAGATGGGAAAAGATGAAGAGCTGCTAATACGATACTTGTGGTTAATTCTTATGCCGTTTGGTAGCGTGTGAATAAAAATAGAAGGAAATAATGGACACCTTCATGTAGTCATGACACCATAATCAACCAAGAATACTTTTATCTTATACGTAAAAGGAAAATAAAGATCGCATTGACAACAAATTCCACAAGAATAAATCTAAATCAGCCTTATTCTCATTTTATTAACATTTTAATTATTCTTTAATTCGTATTCTAATTCCTACTCTCCCTTGGCTTTTTCCTTATTTCATGGAGTTTTGCAGTCAGATGCCCTTCTGGACGCTAATCCTCTGTGGAGGGATGTCACCACTGTGTGTGTGTATATGGTGGCTAGTAATGTTGTGTATTGCGTGTAAATGAAGAGAAGGTAATTAAGACCAACACAAACATCCAGTCCCCGAGCCAGAGAAATTCATTATACAGTACGCAGTTAAAATCCTCGGCCCGGCAGGGAACAGAATGTTCATCATTCTGCCAAGGAGCAGTCAAGAAGTACAGATCTAAAATATTATGGTAAAAAGGATTACTTTGGCACGAATTTCATGTTGCGTACATTATCTAAGCGTGCTTCAATTCATGTTCGATTCAGAACACCGTTTTGCTTGAAATAATTTCAGGGGAATTGTAAAGAACCTGATGAATTCGTTGTGATGTTTTACGACCGGGTGCCCTTCCAACATATAGCCTAATCATGTCAAATAGGACCAATCCGAAGGATGAATCGCCATCAACAGTATCATATGCCATTTGAACGCTGCGAAAGGTTTGGAATTGAATTCGGATGGTGGTGGTGATTATTGTTTTAAGACGAAGTGCAACTAGGCAACCATCCTCAACATAACACTAACGAGAGAGAAAAGTGGAAGGGATCCGACACTTCGAAAAATGAAGGTATCAGACAAAGAAGGGCCAGGGTCACGAAGGGCGTGACGGTGAAAGTCTCCCTAGGCCTCGAGTGCTCTAACACCGTCGGGGACCGAAAAGAACAAGTTTTGACCGAGGGAGGGCGGATAGAATAAATGAAAGTGAGGAGCTTGGCACAAATAAGTGGAAGCAATGCCAGGACTCAGCTAAAGACCTGTGGGCGCCAAACCACGCTCCCAAGTTGAGATCTCCTGGAGTCCCTCTTAGTCACCTCTTATGACAGGCGGGGGATACCGTGGGTGTTACTCTAACACCCCCACCCACACGTGGGTTAAATCCAGGCTTTTGGCATTCAATCTAGTTATAAAAAATTGTATACCACAACCCCTCGTACCCTGCAGAGCAATATTCTGATGGTGAAAATATTTTTCACTTACGGGACTCGAACCGGGTATCCACGGTGTTTCCATAGCAAACTGGTTAAGATGGTGGCCTTTGGTCACAGGAATCCCTGGTTTGATTCCCGGCAGAGTCGAGACATTTAACTAAACATTGGTTAATTTCGCTGGCACGGGGGCTGGGCGTATGTGTCGCCTTCATAATTTCAAACACATCATGGAGCGCAGGTCACCTATGGGCGTGAAATCAAAAGACTGCACCTGTCGAGCCGAATTCGTCTTCGAACACTCTTGGCAGTAAAAGCTGTACGCCATTTCATTTTTTCTTTTTTTAGCACCGTGTCAGATCATATAGACTTCACGCCTTAACGTGCATAGCTACCAGACGGGCCTTTGGGTAGCATATGTCATGGAAGAGAAATCGGAGCAATATATTTTAGTAAATACTAGCTGTAGTACCCGGCGTTGCCCGGATAGTTGTTGAATGTTTACTTTTAATATTTGTATTACCAGTTAGTTGAGTGTGAAGTGAATGCTTATAGAATTCTTTTTGTGATGTTGATTTTACGACTTATCATGTAGTTTTATAGTTATTTAGATGTATCTGACTTCAAGTTTTAGATTATTTAATTATCGAGTAAACATTAATCTCGGTCATTTTATACTATTTACTTTTAAGCCCTTCTCAGCTCCTGCCTCGATGGAGGCTGAACGTGGACTTAAACGCTATCCACAGCGTCACAGGTCGTATCAGCGACACATAAACAATGGATTTCGACATTAATATTGGTTATTTTCCTTATTTTTGCACGTCAGCCCCTCTCATTCCCCAACACCAGCGGGGACTAGGTGTATCTGACCTCCACAGTAATGTTTTCTATATAGTAAGTCATGTGTATACCAAGTTTGATTGAGAGATATGCTAAAACATACACACATCCTTAAACTCTGTCCCTTTGGACTTTTTCAATTTTTTGCCAGTTCTTATCCGCCTGCCGAGTAGGACTGAGCTTTATCTTAAACGGCATCCAGAGTGTTACAGATCATCTCAGCGACCCTGAAAACTATGGATTAGACACAAATTTCGGTCATTTTGGTTAATATTTACATTTCGCCCTACTTTAGAGGCTAGGAGTCTCTTACCCCTAGGGTATATTTCTCCAGACAGTAGGTCCAGTATACGCACATGCGTCCATTCTCTCGGTCATTTTCGAAATTTTGTTTTTCAATTTTTCTCACCGCTATCCGAAAGGAGGCAGAAATTTGACTTCTAAAATAATTGGAGCGTTACTATTCATCTCAGCGACCCCGAAAAGAATGGATTCGACACTATTTTCGATTATTTCTACATCTCATCCCGTCGTAGGTGTGCTAGGGTTGTCATACCTCCACGCACTTTGTCTCCTGATAATAAGTCATAAGTGACCAAGTTTGTTTGAAATTGTTCCCGTAGTCCCGAAACGTATGGATTCAACACTAATATCGGGCATTTTCAGTCTTAATTACATTTCGTACCCTTATCTAAGGCTTCAAGGGGTGTCTTTCCCCCTTAGTATTTTTTTCAGGTATTAGGTAATATTTGCATTAAGTTCTGCTGACAGTTATACTGGAACGTACAAAAACATCCTTAATCTCGGTCATTTGGATATTTTCTGTTCTTGACTCCTTCTCACCCGCCTGGCAATTGGGGATCAACTTGGACTTAAACGACAACCGGAGTGTCACTCCTCATTTAATCGACACCTAAAACCATGGATGTGACATTATTTTCGATTATTTTATATCTAACTCCCTTCCTAATCACTCACTACAAAAGGGGCCTTAATTTGGACTTTAAAAGTCCAGAGTGCCACTATTCACCTCAGCGACCCTAAAAACTGTGGATTCGACACTAATTACGATTATTTTTATATATCAATCCCCTTGCCCCCCACCCTAAAGGGGGCTGAACTTGAAATTAAGAATTTCCCGGGATGTCACTGTTCATCTAAGCGACCCTGAAAAGTATGGATTCGACTCTATTTTCGTTTATTTTTATATATGACCCCCCTTGCCAATAATGGTTCCTGGGGTGTCTTATCCCCACGTGGTTTGTCTCCTGATACTAAAAATCCGCAGTGTCGCTATTCACTTTGGCGACCCCGAAAACTACGTATTCGACACAATTTTCCATTACATGTATATATCACTTCCCCTCGCCCCAACGCCAAAGGGTCTGAACTTGGACTTTAAAAAATTGGAGTGTCACTATTCATCTCAGCAACCCCAAAAAGTATGTATTCCACACTACTTTGATGATTTTCATATCTCAAGCCCCCCGCCCCCACCCCTAATGGTTCCTGGGGTGTCTTATTCCCACGTGGTTTGTCTCCCGATATTAAAATTCCGGTGTGTTACTATTCACCTCGGCGACCCCGAAAACTGTATATTTGACACTAAATACTATTATTTTTATATCTCACCCCCCTTGCTCCCCGCCCCAAAGGGGATGAACTTGGACTTTAAAAAATCCCGGGGTGTCACTATTCATCTAACCGACCCCAAAAGGATGCATTCGACACTACTTTCGATGATTTTTATATCGCACCCCTTCGCCCCCCGCCCCTATGGGTTCCAGGGGTGCCCTACCCCCACGTGGTTTGTCTCCTGATACTGAAAATCCGGATTGTCGCTATTCACTTTGGCGACCCCGAAAACTATGTATTTGACACTATTTTGGATTATTTGTATATATCACTCCCCCCTCGCCCCCACCCCAAAGGGGGCTGAACTTGGAACTTTTAAAAATATCGGAGTGTCACTATTCATCTCAGCGACCCCGAAAAGTATGGATTCGACACTATTTTCGTTTATTTTTATTTATGACCCCCCTCGCCCCCCGCTCCTAAGGGTTCCTGGCGTGTCTTACCCCCACGTGGTTTGTCTCCTGATACTGAAAATCCGGAGTGTCGCTATTCACTTTGGCGACCCCGAAAACTATGTATTCGACATTATTTTCGATTATTTGTATATATCACTCCCCCCTCGCCCCCACCACAAAGGGGGGCTGAACTTGGACTTTAAAAAAATTGGAGTGTCACTATTCATCTCAGCGACCCCGAAAAGTATGGATTCGACACTATTTCCATTTATTTTTATATATGACCCCCCTCGCCCCCCCGCCCCCAGGGGTGTTTGGGATGTCTTACCCCTACGCGGTTTGTCTCCTGATACCAAGTCATAAGTGTATCAAATTCAGTTGAAATCGCTCCAATGGTTTGGGAGGAGATGTGGTACAAACCACCCACCCACCCACCCACCCACATACATACAATGACTTTTATATATATACTAGCTGTAGTACCCGGCGTTGCCCGGATAAATTTTGAATGTTTACCTTTAATATTTGTATTACCAGTTAGTTGAGTGTGACGTGAATGATTATAGAATTCTTTGTGAGATGTTGATTTTACGACTTATCATGTAGTTTTATAGTTATTTAGATGTATCTGATTTCAAGTTTTAGATTATTTAATTTTTGAGTAGACACTAATCTCGGTCATTTTATACTATTTACATTTAAGCCCTTCTCAGCTCCTGCCTCGATGGAGGCTGAACGTGGACTTAAACGCTATCCACAGCGTCACAGTTCGTATCAGCGACACATAAACAATGGTGGTTATTTTCCTTATTTTTGCAAGTCAGCCCCTCTCTTTCTCCAACACCAGCGGGGGCTAAGTGTATCTGACCCCCACAGTAATGTTTTCTATATAGTAAGTCATGTGTATACCAAGTTTGATTAAGAGATATGCTAAAACATACACACATCCTTAAACTCTGTCCGTTTGGACGTTTGCAATTTTTTGCCAGTTCTCATCCGCCTGCCGAGTAGGACTGAGCTTTATCTTAAACGGCATCCAGAGTGTTACAGTTCATCTCAGCGACCCCGAAAACTATGGATTAGACACAAATTTCGGTCATTTTCGGTTAATATTTACATTTCGCCCCTACTTTAGAGGCTAGGAGTCTCTTACCCCTAGCGTATATTTCTCCAGACAGTAGGTCCAGTATACACACATGCGTCCATTCTCTCGGTCATTTTCGAAAAAAAATTTTTCACTTTTTCTCACCGCTATGCGAAAGGAGGCAGAAATTTGACTTCTAACAAAATTGGAGCGTTACTATTCATCTCAGCGACCCCGAAAAGAATGGATTCGACACTATTTTCGGTTATTTCTACATCTCATCCCGTCGTAGGTGTGCTAGGGTTGTCATACCTCCACGCAATTTGTCTCCTGATAATAAGTCAGAAGTGTCCAAGTTTGTTTAAAATTGTTCCCGTAGTCCCGAAACGTATGGATTCAACACTAATATCGGTCATTTTCAGTCTTAATTACATTTCGTACCCTTATCTAAGGCTTCAAGGGGTGTCTTTCCCCCTTAGTATTTTTTTCAGGTAGTAGCTAATATTTGTATTAAGTTCTGCTGACAGTTATACTGGAACGTACAAAAAACATCCCTAATCTCGGTCATTTGGATAGTTTCTGTTCTTGACTCCTTCTCACCCGCCTGGCAATTGGGGATCAACTTGGACTTAAACGACAACCGGAGTGTCACTCCTCATTTAAGCGACACCTAAAACCATGGATGTGACATTATTTTCGATTATTTTATATCTAACTCCCTTCCTAACCACTCACCACCTTAATTTGGACTTTAAATGTCCAGAGTGCCACTATGCACCTCAGCGACCCTAAAAACTGTGGATTCGACACTAATTACGATTATTTTTATATATCACTCCCCCTTGCCCTTCACCCTAAAGGGGCTGAACTTGAAATTAAGAATTTCCCGGGATGTCACTGTTCATCTAAGCGACCCCGAAAAGTATGGATTCGACACTATTTTCGTTTATTTTTATATATGACCCCCCTTGCCCCCGCCCCTAATGGTTCCTGAGGTGTCTTATCCCCACGTGGTTTGTCTCCTGTATTCGACACTACTTTGATGATTTTCATATCTAAAGCCCCCCGCCCCCCACCCCTAATGGTTCCTGGGGTGTCTTATTCCCACGTGGTTTGTCTCCCGATATTAAAATTCCAGAGTGTTACTATTCACCTCGGCGACCCCGAAAACTGTATATTTGACACTAAATACTATTATTTTTATATCTCACCCCCCTTGCTCTCCGCCCCAAAGGGGGATGAACTTGGACTAAAAAAATCCCGGGGTGTCACTATTCATTTAACCGACCCCAAAAGTATGCATTCGACACTACTTTCGATGATTTTTATATCTCACCCCTTCGCCCCCCGCCCCTATGCGTTCCTGGGGTGCCCTAACCCAAGTGGTTTGTCTCCTGATAGTAAAAATCCGGAGTGTCAGTATTCATCTCAGCGACCCCGAAGAGTACTCGACATTCTTTTCGATTATTTTTATACATCACTCCCCCCTTGTCCCCCACCCTAAAGGGGGGTGAACTTGGAATTTAAAAATTCCCGGGATGTCACTATTCACCTAAGCGACCACGAAAAGTATGGACTCGACACTATTTTCGATTATGTGTATATAACACTCCCCCCTCGCCCCAACCCGAAAGGGTGCTGAACTTGGACTTTTAAAAAATTCGGAGTGTAACTATTCATCTCACCGACCCCGAAAAGTATGGATTCGACACTATTTTCGTTTATTTTTATATATGACCCCCTCGCCCCTCACCCCTAAGGTTTCCTGGGGTGTCTTACCCCCACGTGGTTTGTCTCCTGATACCAAAAATCCGGAGTGTCGCTATTCACTTTGGCCACCCCGAAAATTATGTATTTGACACTATTTTCGATTATTTGTATATATCACTCCCCCCTCGCCCCCACCCTAAAAGGGGGCTGAACTTGGACTTTTAAAAAATAGGAGTGTCACTATTCATCTCAGCGACCCCGAAAAGTGTGGATTCGACACTATTTTCGTTTATTTTTATTTATGACCCCTCGCCCCCCGCCCCTAATGGTTCCTGGCGTGGTTTACCCCCACGTGGTTTGTCTCCTGATACTGAAAATCCGAATTGTCGCTATTCACTTTGGCGACCCCGAAAACTATGTATTTGACACTATTTTCGATTATTTGTATATATCACTCCCCCCCTCGTCCCCACCCCAAAGGGGGCAGAACATGGACTTTTTAAAATATCGGAGTGTCACTATTCATCTCAGCGACCCCGAAAAGTGTGGATTCGTCACTATTTTCGTTTATTTTTATTTATGACCCCCCTCGCCCCCCGCCCCTAAGGGCTCCTGGCGTGTCTTACCCCCACGTGGTTTGTCGCCTGATACTGAAAATCCGGAGTGTCGCTATTCACTTTGGCGTCCCCGAAAACTATGTATTCGACATTATTTTCGATTATTTGTATATATCACTCCCCCCTCGCCCCCACCCCAAAGGGGGCAGAACTTGGACTTTTTAAAATATCGGAGTGTCACTATTCATCTCAGCGACCCCGAAAAGTGTGGATTCGACACTATTTTCGTTTATTTTTATTTATGACCACCCTCGCCCCCCGCCCCTAATGGTTCCTGGCGTGTCTTACCCCCACGTGGTTTGTCGCCTGATACTGAGAATCCGGAGTGTCGCTATTCACTTTGGCGTCCCCGAAAACTATGTATTCGACATTATTTTCGATTATTTGTATATATCACTCCCCCCTCGCCCCCACCCCAAAGGGGTGCTGAACTTGGACTTTAAAAAAGATTGGAGTGTCACTATTCATCTCAGCGACCCCGAAAAGTATGGATTCGACACTATTTTCATTTATTTTTATATATGACCCCCCTCGCCCCCTCTGCACCAGGGGTGTTTGGGATGTCTTACCCCCACGCGGTTTGTCTCCTGATACCAAGTCATATGTGTATCAAATTTGGTTGAAATCGCTCCAATGGTTTGGGAGGAGATGTGGTACAAACCCACCCACCCACCCACCCACCCACATACATACAATGACTTTTATATATATATAGTGTACCAGGAAAAGTTTTTGGGCAAAGGGCATGAGTAGGACCTCAGGGAGTGGAACTTGGTTTTGGAGCCGATACAGAGTAGGATAGACTCGCAGAGCGAATAATAGATGGTTAAATTTTTTTTTTTCAAAACAATTTATTAATTCTTCACCCTGCTATATGATTATTGGATTCAAATCTGGCATTGAAATTAAAAGTTTGAACGTAATCTTCCTGAATAAATATCACTGATTCCAAAGTCTTTCATATGTGAAAATATGAGGTATTGAATTTCCACCTAAAGTCTTTCCAAACCTAAGCACACACTTGTAATTGTAAGTTGATATGAGAAATTAAATTTCTGTTAAAAGTTTTCAGTTTTCAGTTTGTAAACCTTGACATATATAGCACACTTGAAAAGCCTAAAGTCTTTCTGTGAGATATAGAAATGAAATTTGAAATTAAATTAATCACTTCTGAGAAATTATGAGAACTCTGAAATATTTGTTCACACGCGGCACTGAAGTTTCCACTGTTCAAAATTAATGAAAAAAATTTTAGTCAGTTTGTTACTACTCACTTACGGAAAGAAATGTTGCTACAAAATGTCGAAGGATGGACATCTGGAATGTTCCGTGGAGAATCAGGATCGGCGATGTTCCCTTAACACACCATGTTGACGTTCCCGATGAGGTGATGACGGCTGGAACTGGATCATGTAGAATTGCAGCTTGTTAGGGTGATTTTTCGCACACGAAAAATTCACTTAGTGCGAGTAGTTATGACTGACACTGTCATTTACTGTTGAACACTATTTATGGCGTAATCGAACTTCAAGACGTTAAATGAAGAATCACAGTCCTTCCCGTATGAAATACTATTTAAAGTCGTTACTGAAACGTTCATAAATACACAGTTCACACTTGAAAAGGCAAGTCGATAATCACAGTCTTTGAACACAGTCATTAAGTCACTAAGGATTATTTTCTGCTTATCTTGTTATTATAACGTTATATTACCTGAGAAAAAGTTCTTAGTTTTCACTCAAATTACTACTGTAAGTCTTATACTGATGTGGCGTGAATAAAGAAATACAGTTCAATACTCGAAAAGAAATGAGTTCTGGTGATTCTACACATTAGTTTCTGTAGAAGTTCAATATCATTTGAAGTAACCTAAGTCTACACGTAATGACATATTCTGTGAACGTTAAATAGTTGATATTTGCACTTCAATAAGTTCACTCGTATTATATTCTTAAATGTCTTTAGGATTAGACTGTAGTCGCGACGCGATGTACTAAACACAGTGCGACGTCTTTTATAATTCTGTCGGCGATATAACTTCGTGTTCCGGAAATGCGACGGCAAGTACTTTCACCGTGACTGCGCGAACGTACTGTACGCGGGTCGGTCTCTCCTCTGTCTCACTCACACACAGCTGTATACTCGTCCTTGTACTGGCCTGCTTGCTGGCTGGCCTTGACATATATAGATACCAGCGCTGGGAGGGGTAGCACCTCTTGGCCATGTGACCGTGAGTGCGTAATATCTTTTAGACTTTAAATTATTATAACTCAACAACATGGGATGAATTAATTCGAAATTCACAGGGATTAACTTTTATGACGTCCGCTACGATTCAGCGTTTGTCCCGTTGAAATTGGTTAAGGCGTTGAAAAGCTGACAAAAGAAAATTCTTTTCGAGAAATATCTCTAGGGGAGGTGTGCTTCGAGCGACAGGTGACGTCACTTGACTCCGCCTAGTGCACTCGTGGGGTCTGGCACATACTGGAACATTCTTTACATAGATGTTCGTACGTAGGTCGGATCTTTTATGCTGGAATAACGTTTCTTTCGATTAATATGGACCAGGACCTAGGCTTTCCTGGTACAATAGATAGATTTGGATATCGAGCGAGTTGGTGGTGCGGTTAGAGGCGCGCAGCTGTGAGCTTGCATCTGGGGAAATATTGGGTTCGAATCCCACTCTCGGCAACCCTGAAAATGGTTTTCCAAGGTTTCCAATTTTCACACCACGCAAATGCTGGGGCGGTACCTTAATTAAGGCCACGGTCTCTTCCTTCCCAGGGGCCGATGACCTTCGATGTTAGGCCCCTTTAAACAACAAGCATCATCATCATCATCATCATCTTCCCATTCCTAGCCCTTTGCCATCCCATCGTCGCCATAAGACCTATCTGTGTCGGTGCGACGTAAAGCAAGTTCATAAATATATATGTTGCTCGTATATATAAAAATCTCAATTGTTTACAAGCACATACTGTATGTGTCAAGATCATTACGGTCTACGTGACTGTAGGGAACATTTTACAACTTCTTTCCTACCGATCACCATAAAGTGGAACTACGCTGACTTAGCAAATGTCATGGGATAGTCACCTAATAGCATGTGGGGCCTCCTCTGGACCTACCAACTACAGTGAGACGCCGTGGAAGTGAGTCGACAAGTCCCTGGTAGTCCTCTGGACGCAGTTAACACCAAATCGTTTGCTGAGCGGCCGCCAAAGCTGGTCTGTTCGTGGGTGCAGGATCCATGGCACGGAGACTACGTTCCAGGACATCCCAGATATGCTCGATAGGGTTCATATCGGGGCTGTTGGGTGGCCATGGCAGTCGTTGGACCTCCGCTGCAAGGTCCTGGAACCATTCCCGGTCGACGTGGGAGCGATGTGGCGGCGCGTTATCATCTTGAAATACCGCACAACCGTCTGGGCGCTGGAATGCCAAAAATGGGTGGAGATGGTCTCCGAGCAGCTCAGCATACCGCGTACCATTCATAGTCTCTTCCAGAACAACAAGGGAGCCCATTCCATACCAGGAAAATGCACCCCAGACCATAACAGAGACACCAGCGCCCTGGACTACACCTTCGAGGCAGGCGGGATCCATCGCTTCATGTGGTCTGCGCCATACACGGTGCCTCTCATCGGCATGGTGCAGTTGAAATCGTGATTCATCCGACCATATCACGTTACGCCATTGTTCCAGTGTCCATCCCTGGTGATTGGCGACAAATGCGCGTCGTTGTGCCCGATGACGTTGGGTTAACAGTGGCACGCGTGTGCGGGTCCGGCTATCATACCCCATAGAACCCATGTTCCTACGGAGTGTCCACTAGGAGACGTGTCTAGCACGGCATGTGTTGAATTGAGCCGCGATTTGCTGCACGGTTGCCCGTCTGCCACTATTGACAATCCGTCCCAAATATCGCCGGTCACGGTCAGCGAGGGTGGCTGGACGGCCAGTCGTTCGTCTGCTGTGGACGGTGACACCCGCATTCAACCATTCACACGACGGTTGATCGTGTGAAGCCGCATTCCCGCACCTCTTCCGAAATCGCACTTCCCATCCATCGGGCACCGACCACCATACCCAGTTCGAACGGTGTCAGCTCACGCCGACGTTCCATGTAACACCTGTCACATGCACAGAGACTGCTCTCAAGGTCTCTTATACAACTGCCGCTGGCACAGGGGGCGTGTGGTGCGCAGACAACACACTTGCGCATCAGTGCTCCGCTATCCCATGAGATTTGCTCAGTCAGTGTAAACTGAAACATAAGTTCAAGGTCCTTTATGCATTTTTTAGCTGGGCTGATTGCCTGGCCATCTGACCTGACAACAACTTGGCAGCTACTCCAATACGTCAGCCTCTATTCGGTAAATTTACTGGGACCTAAAAGAACTCCAGAGGGGCTAAATTCCGGCACCTTGGTGTCTACGAAAACCATGCAAGTAGGTAGTGGGACGTAAAGACAATATCATGATTATTATTATTATCTTTTTTTTCACAGCCTAATTTACATGGGAATTGTTGTTCTTATCATGATGTTCTTAAACATATTTCCTTGCGTCCTTTTCCGTTTTACCGGGCGAGTTGATCATGCGGTTAGGGGCACGCAGCTGTGAGCTTGCATTCGGGAGTTAGTTGGTTCGAGCCCCACTGTCACCAGCCCTGAAGATGGTTTTCTTTGTTTTCCCATTTTCACACCAGGCAAGTGCTGGTACTGTACCTTAATTAAGGCCACGGCCGCTTCCTTCCCACTCCTAGGCGTTTCCTATCCCATCGTTACCATAAGACCTCTCTGTGTCGGTACGACGTAAAACAAATTGTAAAAAGTTATCCGTTTTGGAAATACATGAAAGTACAGAGTATTTTCTTATCAAATTATGGTATTCTGAGGTACTAAACAGTCGTATCCAACGAAATGGTCTGGAAAAATCCTTAGTTGTTGAGACAACCTTCAAATTTTACACATACGCGGAATTGGTCAGAAATGGAATATGACTTTGGTAAATAATTTTTAAACTATCCAAATCTCTTCTTACTGATTCATCGTTTTAATATTATGACCTCTGTAGTGAACAAATATATCTCCATATTTAAAACAACCTAAAATACAATAACCGTGGTCTAAAGTTCTACTTTTTTCTTAGTCAACGCAAGGAAATATAAGTAGGCCTACCCGAGTGATATGGCCATTACCTTCTCAGCAAGGCGACCGCGGCTCGAAACCTGGCCAATACATGAGAGGTTTTTAAATGTGAAGTTGTATCCAGTAGTTCGGATTCCACATACAGCTGGAGTCCAGGAAAATATAAACAGTCACATTAAACCACAATTTTGATTCGATATATAAGGAAATAGAACATCAACTATGGTAGGAAGTGTATCGATTCTGGTATACGCGTTACGAAATGGAACTGAAATATGGATTTAGTTTGCCCGTTCGCCGTCTATCAGCGCTACTTTCCCTAGTTGGCTAAGGACACAAACTGAAAGATGTATTCTCTGCACTCCCTTTGTGGCCAGCCTTGCGGACACAGTTAATTGGATTTACTAACTGGAAACCAAGGGGATTCGAAATCAAGTCCAAAGAGATCGAACAATTTCACTTGTTATCATTCGTAATGCAAAATTATTGCATGGTTCGCCCTACCTGAAAATGATTAATTATGATTCTGATGAAAGAGTAATATATGGCGCTCAGCATAAATCACATTATTTCGAAAGTCTTATCATCTAAATCTTACCTCATAAGACTGGTAGGAGAGAGATGAGTTCATTGCTGTGACTAGAGATCCACCAATCAATCCTCGGAAATATATTTCATATGTAAAGTATATGTATCATGTGATATCGTGATATTTATACGATATAGCTTCGCTCCCAGAATTCAAAACAGATAGAAGTAATTGCCAACCGTGGTAAAATAAAGGCATCTATTCATATCATAGTAGACTTAATCCATTTGTCGTCACCAGCCGTTTCAATAAAGGATCGTGGTGATTGCTTCTCATCACAGAATCTCAGATAGACACGCGCTGAACCAAATTATGTTCATTCTGATCATTTGGCACCCGAATATGGGAGTGAAGAACGTATCTAAGTCTCTTGGGATGGTTGCTGGCTCCTCTCTTTTTGCTATCTCTGAGTTGTTTTCAAGTAACTCCTTCAGTATCTTCGACATAAGCAGCACACGTCTTCTTCTGGGTTTATACACCGGGTTTTCCCTTGCGATTATAAAAGAGTATAAGGTGCCTAAATTACGCCTTAAAACGTTTCGTGTTTCCAAACACTCAACGAGCCTGAGTGTAATATAGTAAATGCTTGCGATATCACAGATATAAACTGATGAACAACTGACTATATTGTTGTACTCCTGGTTTTGATCTCAACAACTTTTCTGCCTCAGTTGAATAGTGGGTATGCAGCTTCATCAAATGAATATCCGTGGTTGCGCGGACTGTCCTTATTTCCTCACCCGATATATACCAGCTGGCCCTCCAGTCCCGTACTTTCTAATTATAAAGTGTCCCGCATGCACTAACGATGTACGGGATGCCTATACGCTGGTTTGAAAAGGCGCGCTATAACGTTCTGTATTTCGGAATGAAACATATAAGCCTAGCAGTCATCTTACTACACACGTTCCGTTAAAGGGTGCATTTGTAATAACGTCAGAGACGCAGAAAATGGTCTAATAACAAAAAGTTTCTTGAATATGTTACGTGCCTTGAACGAACCATTAGCTCTTAATTTCAACTCCGTTTCGTGAAATACGTACATAGATGTCGGGCGGCTATTTATAAACTCCTGAGCAAACCGTCTGCGAGCTTCGGCTGCATTTCGACTGGATTCTCCATAGATTACAATTATGTCTCTGTATTCGTCGTTGCTGAACACACCAGCCATTGTCGATATTTTTGACAGCAACTGCAGAGCTATTGTACCAAACACCAGACTCTACTGAACGTTCGACAACGAGGCTTACTTACGCGAGGGGGTTGCATTTGACGATAGCGCTGAGGAAGATGTAGCGAGTGCCATCCGGTTGTTATCTCTTCATATTCTAACGTAAATAACCTGCAGGCAGTAATACCCCTGTAAAAATCAGTTATGCGATATCCCGTTCAACATAAGCGCAGGTGGGGCACTTATAAATACACAGTACAGCGCTAGTGTGCAACCTAGTATGGCCAAATATGATTTAACACGATACAGAGTGCTCCCGCTTGGAGCGCTGTGCCACCTGGTGACGATGAGCGTAACACTACCGCTCCAACGGTAAAGCATTCTTAAATCCACACCCTCATTATTGTTGAAGATTTCCTCGTGAACAGTTGAGACTTTCTTTTGAAGACGCGGAGGAAAGTTCTCTGCTAAACGTAAAGAGTCTCACCTTGTTTTTTGGTATGACATAAGCTCAAAATCCCATATCATCTACAGAATTATAATTTGAAGAATCACAAAAGCATACTTGAAATTTTTGTAATACCTAGATTTAAGAGACACGTTGGAAATATTGGAAGCAATGTTATCATAACGTTACATTAATATGTCTTGTAATAAATTAACGATAAATTTATGGAGGCTATTTATATTTCATCTGACAAAATGTTAAATAATAAACATGTTATTTCCTTTACATCCCACTAACGACTTTTACGGCTTTCGGAGACGCCTAGGTGCAGGAATTTAGTTCCTCAGTAAATCTACCGACACGAGACTGATATATTTGAGCACCTACAAATGCCACCGGACTGAGCCAGGATTTAACCTGCCAAATTGAGGTCAGAAAGCCAGTGCTTCAACCGTCTGAGCCACTCAGTCCACCCACAATAAGTTGAGAATACAATGAACTAATGAATTAAGTATTTAAGAAATTAAAACCAAAATCAATTTACCTATTTTAAGTAAGTCGACAATATCATGAATTGTCCGCCTCCTTGGCTGAATGGTCAGCGTTGGATCCTTTGGTACAGAGGGTCCCGGGATAGATTCTTTGCCGGATCAAGGATTTAGCCGCATCTGGTTTATTCCTCTGGGTCGGAGAGGGGGTGTTTTTGTTCGTTTCAATGCGCATTCCTTCATTTGCACACAACACAGCACACTGAAAACCACGACAGAGACACTCAATATATAAACCCTCCATCCCTCCACGCAGGACAGCATCAGGAAGGGCATCCTTCTGCAGAACAAGACTACGTCCACCCCACGACTACATCATGGTGTGGGAATAATAATAATAATAATAATAATAATAATAATAATAATAATAATAATAATAATAATAATAATAATAATAATACCCGTGTGGGGATTTACCGGTTACCTCCATCGGGCGCGTCCCATTGGAATTGGGGAAGCTCGCTGGCTCTGCCGCCAGCAGAGTCAGAGGGTAGTAGGGAAATAAAATACCACCGTGAAAAAAAATCTGGTCCCTTGCCAGGGTTACGGCGAAGACTGGTAAATGACCAGAAGCCAGAAAACATCTTGAGGCAACCTCTAGGGCTAACAACCCTAGTAGTAAAAGGATGGGTACCCGTCCAAAGCAAAGTCAAGTCAAAAAGCATGATGGCACAACATTTCAAGAAACATACCCCAGGGTGTAAATCTTCGGATAAATCCCTCGTCGTGAATGCCACGGCGCACGAGTCTCGTTCGGATTCTGGGGGAGACTCGACATCATGCAAGAGACGAGTCGGAGCGTCTCGGTGTACCCCGAAGGGTCAAAACCTCAGGCCAAAATCTAAAACCTTTCTAGCAACTTTCAACATAAATTCACTTACACAAACTGGCAAGCTGAAAACCCTCACCAAAGCTCTTCACGAAAATCAGATATCCATAATGGCCCTACAGGAAACAAGGTACCCAGATGAAGAGATTTTTGAATCCGAAGGCTACCGATTTTTTAAGAGCAAAGCGCAAAGAGAAATCCTCAATGGAGCTGTGATGCTTGGAACCGCGTTTGCTGTTAGAACCAAGATCCTTAAATCGGTTGCAAATTTCGAACCTGTGAATGACAGATTGTCTATACTCACAATTAAATGCGCGAACAAAACCTACGCCCTAGTTAATCTACATGCTCCTACAAACGATAAGAACAAGTCTGATCCAGACGAAGTTGATAATTTCTGGGACCTACTGGATGAAAAATTAAACAAAATCCCCAAACACCATGTCAAGCTTCTTTTGGGTGACTTCAATGCCCAACTAGGTCGTGAACAGAAGTACAAGAAAGTTATAGGAAATTATCCTGCTCACAAAAGAACCAATCCCAACAGCAAACGACTGGTGTCCATTTGCGAAAATCACAACCCGCAGGTCATGTCGACCCACTTTCGCCATCTACCCAGAAAGCAAATGACTTGGCGTTCTCCCGTTCAAGCTCTCGGAGAGTTCCAAATTGATCATGTTGCAATCTCCAGGAGAAACAGCCCTGAGATTATGAATGTCAAGGTAAAGAAAGGCATCAATGTGGCCTCAGATCATTATATCTCTCTTATCAAATTCAAACCAATTCCCGCAAACACAAGGAAGACAACTAAACAGATCACACGCTTCGACAATGATAAACTTCGGCAAAAGGTCGAGGAGTTCCAGGAGAAGGCTAGACCAAATGACTGTGACTTTAACAACGCCAAAAGTCTCCTTGTTGAGGCCGCCAAAGACGTTGCAGAAATCAAGAGAAGGAAAAAGCATGCCTGGTGGAATAATACCTGCGAATCAGTCCTCCAAGAAAGACTCAATGCGTGGAAACAGTACTACTCTACGAAATCAGAAAATGATTGGGAAACCTACAAAATCCAACGTGCCCAAGCAGCTAGGGTGTTCAGAACTGAGAAAGGTAAATACGAAAAATCTCTCATTGAAAGAATGAAAGCAGAGAGTACTACAGAGCCTTCAAATGCAAACTCACTGGCTATAAACCAGCATCTCTATGCTTTGAGCGAAAGGACGGCACACTGGCGACGTCAAATGAAGAAAATTGCAGCATTCTGGCAGATTACTTCAAGAATGTACTTAATTGCTCTAAACCGCAAAGCGCCATTGAGACCAAGGAACCCTTACTCAGGTACCCAGATTCCAGACCACCCGACAGAGATGAAATCAAGCGCCACATTGCCCGTCTCAAAAATAACAAAGTGCCGGGGGAAGACTCAGTAGTAGCAGAACTATGGAAATATGCACCAGAGGAATCACTTGATATCTTGCAAAAGCAAATAGAAGAAATTTGGAACAAGGAGACCCTACCCGAAGATTGGAAAATAGCTTTGATCCATCCATTACACAAAAAAGGCAGCATGAAGAACATCAACAACTACAGAGGAATATATTTGTTACCCGTGACTTACAAAATTCTATCACTTGCCATCCTGGAGCGTTTGGAAGCACGAGTCGAACATCAAATAGGTGAATACCAAGGAGGGTTCAGAAAAGGTCGCTCAACAGCTGAACAGATTCAAAATCTCAAAACGATCATCAGATATTGTACACTAAGGTCCAAGCAGTATGTGTCTGTCTTTGTGGACTTTAAGAAAGCGTACGATTCCATTGACCGGGAAGTCCTGCTAAACATCTTAAATGAATTTGGAGTTGATTTGAAACTGCTGGCATTAATTAGAGCCACCCTGACCGATACAAAATCCAAGGTGAAGGTGGGCTCTAAAGAAGGCCAAGTTCAGTGTCAAATGCAACAAGACTTAACGTGGTCCTTGATTGGCCCCATCGAATTATATATGTAATAATAATAATAATAATAATAATAATAATAATAATAATAATAATAATAATAATAATAATAATAATCAGCATCATCATCATCACAGATAAAATCAGGAAAGACGATTGTAATTTTATGGTCACTTACATAGAATGGATAATAACAGGCTCACAAAAAAAATTAAGCAGCCGCATCAATGAAAAATCACAACAATTGGCGAAAAGAAATAAGAAAAGACCTAAATGAAATTGGCGTTAATCAATCAATCAATCAATCAATCAATCAATCAATCAATCAATCAATACTGATCTGCATTTAGGGCAGTCGCCCAGGTGGCAGATTCCCTATCTGTTGCTTTCCTAGCCTTTTCCTAAATGATTTCAAAGAAACTGGAAATTTATTGAACATCTCCCTTGGTAAGTTATTCCAATCCCTAACTCCACTTCCTATAAATGAATATTTGCCCCAGTTTGTCCTCTTGAATTCCAACTTTATCTTCATATTGTGATCTTTCCTACTTTTATAAACGCCATTCAAACTTATTCGTCTACTAATGTCATTCCACGCCATCTCTCCGCTGACAGCTCGGAACATACCACTTAGTCGAGCAGCTCTCTTTCTTTCTCTCAATTCTTCCCAACCCAAACATTGCAACATTTTTATAACGCTACTCTTTTGTCGGAAATCACCCAGAACAAATCGAGCTGCTTTTCTTTGGATTTTTTCCAGTTCTTGAATCAGGTAATCCTGGTGAGGGTCCCATACACTGGAACCATACTCTAGTTGGGGTCTTACCAGAGACTTATATGCCCTCTCCTTTACATCCTTACTACAACCCCTAAACATCCTCATATCCCTGTGCAGAGATCTGTACCCTTTATTTACAATCCCATTTATGTGATTACCCCAATGAAGATCTTTCCTTATATTAACACCTAGATATTTACAATGATCCCCAAAAGGAACTTTCACTCCATCAACGCAGTAATTAAAACTGAGAGGACTTTTCCTATTTGTGAAACTCACAACCCGACTTTTAACCCCGTTTATCAACATACCATTGCCTGCTGTCCATCTCACATTTTCGAGGTCACGTTGCAGTTGCTCACAATCTTGTAAGTTATTTATCACTCTATAGAGAATAACATCATCCGCAAAAAGCCTTACCTGCGATTCCACTCCTTTACTCATATCATTTATATATACAGTATATAAGAAAACATAAAGGTCCGATAATACTGCCTTGAGGAATTCCCCTCTTAATTATTACAGGGTCAGATAAAGCTTCACCTACCCTAATTCTCTGAGTTGTATTTTCTAGAAATATAGCAACCCATTCCGTTACTCTTTTGTCTAGTTCAATTGCACTCATTTTTGCCAGTAGTCTCCCATGATCCACCCTATCAAATGCTTTAGACAGGTCAATCGCGATACAGTCCATTTGACCTCCAGAATCCAAGATATCTGCTATATCTTGCTGGAATCCTACAAGTTGAGCTTCAGTGGAATAACCTTTCCTAAAACCGAATTGCCTTCTATCGAACCAGTTATTAATTTCACAAACATGTCTAATATAATCAGAAAGAATGCTTTCCCAAAGCTTACATACAATGCATGTCAAACTTACTGGCCTGTAATTTTCAGCTTTATGTCTATCACCCTCTCCTTTATACACAGGGACTACTATAGCAACTCTCCATTCATCTGGTATAGCTCCTCCGACCAAACAATAATCAAATAAGTACTTCAGATATGGTACTATATCCCAACCCATTGTCTTTAGTAAATCCCCAGAAATCTGATCAATTCCAGCCGCCTTTCTAGTTTTCAACTTTTGTATCTTATTGTAAATGTCATTGTTATCATATGTAAATTTTATTACTTCTTTCGCCTTAGTCTCCTCCTCTATCTCGACATTATCCTTGTAACCAACAATCTTTACATACTTCTGACTGAATACTTCTGCCTTTTGAAGATCCTCACATACACACTCCGCTTGTTCATTAATTATTCCTGGAATGTCCTTCTTGGAACCTGTTTCTGCCTTAAAATACCTATACATACCCTTCCATTTTTCACTAAAATTCGTATGACTGCCAATTATGCTTGCCATCATGTTATCCTTAGCTGCCTTCTTTGCTAGATTCAATTTTCTAGTAAGTTCCTTCAATTTCTCCTTACTTCCACAGCCATTTCTAACTCTATTTCTTTCCAGTCTGCACCTCCTTCTTAGTCTCTTTATTTCTCTATTATAATAAGGTGGGTCTTTACCATTCCTTACCACCCTTAATGGTACAAACCTGTTTTCGCATTCCTCAACAATTTCTTTAAACCCATCCCAGAGTCTGTTTACCTTTTTATTTACCGTTTTCCACCGATCATAATAATAATAGAAACCGTTCAGGGTGGAATCTTAATTCATAAACACAAATTCTCTCTAAAGCTCATCTGAATAAATACAGATTGGACTGAATAACGTAAAAAGAAACACAGCGAGAGGATGGAAAGATAATGGAGAGAGGAGAAGGAAAACCAGAAAAGTGCTAATAAGTTCAAATACACTCCTTAGTTGGGCATAACGAATAATAATAATAATAATAACAATTACTATAACTTGATCTTAGAATGATAAGAACCGTGAACGATTTATCTAACAATAACTTGAACAGAAGAAGAATTTATACCGAAGTTGAATTCTATACAGTTTATCTAGGATTGAGTTGAGAATATCATGAACTGAACTTTAATTAAAACAGCAAACAGTGTAACCAAGCTATAAGCTCAGAATGTGTCGAATTGAGTTTGTAATGAACTAATAATGCAGCAAATTTATCTGTCAAAATAGGTGAGAATGCAATGAATTGATTTCGAAATAATGGAGACTGCACGCAATAATCCAGACATGAGTTGTGAAATCGGAAATGTATCATAGCAAACAAGTTCTTAACCATAATTTTAGAGTACAATGTACGGAGTTCGCAATAAATGTAGTGCAGTGACGCATGACAAAATGAACGTGATAAATTATGTGCATTTCTAAGGAATAAACTTTCCCATGAATCTTCGCGTGTGCTTTGGTTTCCTTTTTATTCAGTGGACGGACGTTATTTGAGGCTTAGAACGAATTGTTGAGTCAGGGAATTTTTAAATTGGATTGCCATTATGTTCAGGTGTAAAGAAATGAACCTTGGTACTATGTTCTGAACATTGTAACATTCTCGCCGTCTGGTGATTATGGGTGGAAAAAGTGACATCCAGCCAATCAGAACCTTCCATTTATATAGTTAGGGCGCTATCCCGAGCCTCTTTACAAACCATCTAGCTTGCATTCACCACCTCGTTAACCTATCTCGTTGAGTGTATATGGCTTGATTAAATCAGTGTTACTAACTCGTTCCTCACTATGGCCTTCATATAAATCGTACTGTACGGTACCTACATTCATTATGAAACTCCCTAGTCACGTGAAAAATAAATAAATGCACATAATATAATCGATACTTTTTACTGTATAACACAAGATAACACCAAATGGATATTGATGTATTTCACGACAAAAACCCTCTTAACAAATGTGGAACTTGCAAAGACATGTATTTGAGAGATTTATACTACAGATAAAGAAAAATATATCTTTTACTAATATTTTCCTCAAGAAAGTTTATCCCTTAATTATGTTGCTTCTTTAACCTATTCCTTTGACTTCATCCCGCTGTTCTTTCCTCTTTCTCGGCGTTGAAAAGTTAATAAAAATAAACTAATTACCTCTAATGCCGATATCGTATTTCAGTGGACTTAAATGGAGGGTGAATCTAAACGTTTTATTTGATTATCACAATGCGAAATTACACTGTAACTGAATTTATTGCTTGATTAGAAGACGCAAAATAATTTTGACAGGAAAGAATCAAAGGATTCACCTAACAAAAATATTTCCACCGGATTATCGTCATAAATACAGTACGGGGATGAAATTGTACATTAATTTGTATTTATTTATATATTTTGGTCTCAATATTTTACCAAATAAAACTCCCATATTTTGAATTGGATTCAGAAATTCGACTCCAAGATCCCAAATTATGGGGAAAGGCATACTAACAGAGATATGTTCCTGTGATTGACAACACTTGCTGATAGGGAGTAGGGGTAATAATTGTGTGCTACATATGTTCAGGTCCACTAAAAATTGAGAATACCTCTACTCAGGTTGAGACGTCAGAGTTGCTTTAAGGATCGAGAGAAGCAAAAGGCAGAACACGATCAATGGAAGGGTGGAAAGGTATGGAGGAGAGAGTAACATTCTCTGACAGACCAAAAATAATTTTTGAATATACAAATACTCGAACCATCTACAAATACACTCAGATAATAAAGGAATTCGATTCATGATTTCAAAATATAGACCTTTCGGAAACTAATTTTCAAATATTGGCCAAACCATATTCAGTTACTGCTGGTAACAATGACTCTGACCTACAATTTGGTGCTGATCGATTCCTGTGTGCTTAGGATTTAAAATACAGATAAGAAAATAAGAAGAATATATAGAAATTTTACAAACATTTCCCTAAAAATGATTTACCCCGTCTTCACAGGTGTGCTGCAAGAATGTTGAGCTTGTTTGGCTTCACATACGTCTGCAATCAACTATGTTCAAATCAATTCAAATCAAATCAAATCAAATCAAATCAAATCAAATCAAATCAAATCAAATCAAATCAAATCAAATCAAATCAAATCAAATCAAATCAAATCAAATCAAATCAAATCAAATCAAATCAAATAAAATCAAATCAAATCAAATCAAATCAAATCAAATCAAATCAAATCAAATCAAATCAAATCAAATCAAATCAAATCAAATCAAATCAAATCAAATCAAATCAAATCAAATCAAATCAAATCAAATCAAATCAAATCAAATCAAATCAAATCAAATCAAATCAAATCAAATCAAATCAAATCAAATCAAATCAAATCAAATCAAATCAAATCAAATCAAATCAAATCAAATCAAATCAAATCAAATCAAATCAAATCAAATCAAATCAAATCAAATCAAGGGAGCCGTTTGTATGATTAACATTTGAAATGAATTCTGACACACAGTGTTTCTTAAACATCGACTCCACGTATTTAAAAGCTGGTGAAGGGAAGAGAATTCCAAAACTCACGAAGAACAAACACAAACAGCCATTGAAGTGCAAGAGTAATGCTTGACTACATAATTTGTTTTATATTAAGTAATATCTTCCTTTATATTATTTTTGACGTGACGTATTCTCACTCCACAGGCTTGCATGCACGGGAAGTTGTATGCACGAAAAGCAGCCTGTATATCGCAAACTTAGTCTGGAAAACTATAACAGTTAAGTTCAATATTCGGCCATCGTTATATAACATGGGTCACAACTAAATGTCACAATGGTAACTTTAGCACGTTGGTGCCCTGCAAACTTCTCGTGCTTTGAGCGCTCGATTATGCGCACTCCGTACACTTTAGAGTGCTGAAGCGAATGAACGATTCAAAATATTCTGGTCCCGTTATATATGGGATCAAATTAAGTTTCCCTATTTCTTTTCTCGTAAAGTAAACGTATTTACCCTGGGAATATGAGCATGTGTGTCATGACGTAGGAATCATATACCGGTCGGATAATTCTCGCCTGGTGTCAGAAGCGCAGCAGCAGTTGCTGGATATGGTGGCTCGGATTCTTGCTCCCGTCGCCTGCGAGGTTCGGTCTGTGATAACGTTTCTACGGAAATTGCGATGGGCCATTCAAAACAAGAGGCAAGGAATGCTCAGTGTAGTTGTTGTGCTGATCCATGACGATGCTCGTCCACACAGGGCTTGGCGTTCAACATCATTTCTGCAGGTGTTCGGCTGGGAGCTGTTTGACCATCCACCGTACAGACCAGCTCTTGCTCCCACTAATTTTTCTTGCACCTATCCCTACCCGTAAGTTTGTGTGTATTTAAGTGGATAATCCTTTCCGCTTACTTGCAGAATCAAAGTTTGTCAAAAACTCACATTTACTACTCAGTGATCATGCAATAATAAATTACATTGTAAGTTTACTCGTATGCTTTCGTTACATAATAAACTAGTTTGAACGCATGTGCATGCCATTAAAACAAAAGAGCCGTATTAAAATCAAACAGGTTCTAGAAATGTGCAAATTCACTATCCATAACCAGCACTTCCTCCTCCCTGCTACCACTCTACTGCTCCAAGGCTTCAACACCGTGCCTTGAGATCATGGGAGACGTATTGTATTGCGTCACAGCGGTGCTAGTTAGTAGAGGACGAAGGTTGAGCTGTAGAAGGTGAATTGTATATAAACTATATGAGAGAATTGTGTAATAATTAACAAGGCTCCATTTAATTTCATCATTCACGACAAAACCCCAGCAAGGGCTGAAAATAAATTAGATGCTTTTCAGTGTTTGAGTTACATATTATACTTGGAAGAATGAATGCGTTGTGAAGAATGGAATAGAAAATTTAGTCATCCCTTTGGAAGCTAGCGACAGTGACGGTGAATCTTCGGCGGAGGTTTCCAATTACTGTGAAATTAGCGAGATAATATTCTTCATTGGTTAAAATCTCATTGGAATGTCTGCAATAGTGATTAACTTGTTATTTCCTTAATAGTTTATTATACAGTAAACGAGTATTTGTTTCGCTTTAGTGCCAGATGTTGTTACGAAGTGTGCCCAGTGTGTTTCCATCTTTCGTTTGAGCGAGTTGGTTAGGACCGGGCGTAGCTGTGAGCTTGCATTCAGACGATGGTGGGTTCGAATCCTGCCGTCGGCAAACCTGAAGATGGTTTTTGTGTTTTCCCATTTGCATACCATGCAAATATAGGGGATGTACCTAAATTATGGCTACGGTAGCTTCCTTCCTACTCCTAGCCCTTTCCTATTCCACCGTCGCTATAAGACCTGTCTGTGTCGGTATGACGTAAAGCGAATTGTAAAAAATATTGCTGATAACTTGCATGTTGTCATTTGTGTATTTTTCGGAGTACTACATCGTAGAAACGGTATGAGGCGTGGCTGAATTTTATCAGTAGGACGCTAGCAACACAGGATCAAGCGTTGATCCGTGGCTTGCAAACCGCCAGTTTAAATGCTAAGCCGTTCAGAATATAAGTACCAATTATCAATCATGACTCCTATAGTATGTACACTAAATTTTCTTTCATTCGTACATTTCTTCACTTTACATCTTATTCTTCTTCTTTTCTAGCCTATTTCAATCCACTGCTGGATATAGGCCTCTTCCATATGCTTCCATCGTCTTCAGTCTTGAGCCACTTGGAACCAGCGTGTTCCAGCCAACAGCTTTATGTCGTCGAGCCATCTCTTCTGGGGTCTTCCAATGCCTCTCTTATGTTCCCATGGTCTCCAGTGAACAATCCTAGAGGTCCACCTGTTTTAGTCTTCTCGAACTACGTGTCCTACCCATTGCCATTTTAGTCTTGCTGATCTCTCTAGGATGTCTGTTAAATTAGTTCTTCTCCTGGTGGCCTCTGAACAGATCTTATCCCTAAGGCTGATCCCTAGCATCTGTCGCTCCACGGCTCGTTGTGTTCGCTGAAGCTTGCGAGCACTTTTCTTCGTCAGAGTCATCGTTTCCAGACCGTAAGTAGTAACTGGCAGCAAGCACGTATTATAAACCTAGGTCTTCAGGTTAATTGGAACATCCTTGTTGGTGAGGATGAATCTTAGTTTTCGGAATGCTGTCCAACTCATGCCTATTCTGCGAGGAATTTCTACACGTTGGTTGTATTTTTACCTTGTAGTTTTATCTTGTGTCCAAGATAGATGGACTCATCGACAGCTTCTATATATTGGTGTCTGTTAAATAGTATAACGTCGGGCTGAGTGGCTCAGACGGTTGAGGCACTGGCCTTCTGACCTCAACTTGGCAGGTTCGATCCTGGCTCCTCCTGTGGTATTTGAATGTCCTCAAATACGTCAGCCTCATGTCGGTAGATTTACTGGCATGTAAATAAACTTCCGCGAGACTACATTCCGGCATTTCGACGTCTCCGAAAACCGTAAAGTAATTAGTGGGACGTAAAGCAAATAACATTATTTATTATTTAGTAGAACAAGCCAACCTCAGGAGAATACTGAATGAGAAAGGATGCTAACATAGTAGAGCACGATATACTTACCAGATATTGTAAGAGGAGTTGAATCAAAGCTGAGAAATGATATAATGGATGCAGAAATTTTTTCACGGAACTGGAGTGTATATCGTAGAGATGAGATAGGATTGGTAGGAATGGGAGTATTCACTCTAGTGAAAGAAGAATTTGTAAGCTACTAAAAAGTTAGAGATGAAAAACTTGAAATTTAGGTGTAAGGATCATCTCTAAAGATAATAGACACCTAGATGCCTTTAGAGTGTACATACCGGGAAGGGGTAGCGCTGACACTGATTCGGAATTATTCAGTAAGATAGTCAGCTATGTGGGAAACGATATAGAAAGGAACGTGATTATAGCGGGTGATCTAAATTTGCCAAATATCAATTGGGAAGATAAAGAAAACGACAGGGAACATGATCAACAAATGGCAAATAAGTTAATATGGGAAGGCTAGCTGATTCAGAAAGTGATGGAACCAAGTAGTGGGAAGAGTATTCTGGACGTGGTGCTGATAAGATCAGATGAGCTCTATAGAGAAATCGAAGTAATAAATGGTATTATTGATCACGAAACTGCTTTTGTCGCAGTTAGAAAAATGTGATAAAAAGGACTATATTGAATGTAGGACTATTAGGTAGTACCATATGGCTGATAAAACAGGAATGAAGGTTTTAAAAAAGTAACTGTGATCGGTGGAAAACGGTTAATAAACATGTAGATATACTCTGGGATGGGTTTAAAGCAACTGTTGAACAATGTAAAAACAGGTTTGTACCTTTAAAGGTGGTAAGGAATGATAATACCCACTATATTATAACAGATAAATAAAGAGACTAAGAAAGAGGTGCAGGTTGGAAAGAAATAGAGTTAGAAACGGCTGTGCAAGAAAAGAGAAATTGAAGCCGTGTCTGGCCACAAACGTCGCTAGCTCTTCACTTTCACCACAACTTCAATGTGCTATATCTTCGAAACTACACATCATATGATTTTTAAAACAAGGTGTGTAACTGAATATTGAATTTTCACGATCGCATTGTAATCGAAACCGAGTTTCAACCTATTAGGACGGAGCTCGATAGCTGCAGTCGTTTAAGTGCAGCCAGTATCCAGTATTCGGGAGATAGTAGGTTCGAACCCCACTGTCGGCAGCCCTGAAAATGGTTTCCCGTGGTTTCCCATTTTCACACCAGGCAAATGCTGGGGCTGTATTTTAATTAAGGCCACGGCCGCTTCCTTCCCACTCCCGGCCTTTCCCTGTCCTATCGTCGCCATAAGACCTATCTGTGTCGGCGCGACGTAAAGCAACTGGCAACCTATTAGGAACTGTAGCTTAGATCCTTTCCAACAGAACAAAGATGGCTTAGGCCAACATAGCTCGATTGGTAGAGCAACCGACGCGAAATTGGGAGGTTGTGGGTTCGGATCCCACTGGTGTCTGGTTGGCCATTTTTGTTCTGTACTTAACATCTCTTCAACACTTACAAAATGTACGTAACACGACCTAATAGGTTGAAAGTCGGTTTCGAAGGTATGTAACGCTTCGGTTTCAGAGGAAATACATGCCCCTTCCTCTTGCTCTTGGGTCGGGCTGAGTGGCTCAGACGGTTAAGGCGCTGGCCTTCTGACCCCAATTTGGTAGGTTCGATCCTGGCTCAGTCCGGTGGTATTTAAAGGTGCTCAAATACGTCAGCCTCGTGTCGGTAGATTTAGTGGCACGTAAAAGAACTCCTGTGGGACTGAATTCCGGCACCTCGGCGTCTCCGAAAACCGTAAAAGTGTAGTTAGTGGTACGTAAAACAAATAACATTATTACATTATTATTATATTATCCTCTTGCTCTTTACCGTTTACCGAACACTCTGCGTCTTCATTTTCTACCGTTTTTCCCACACCTATGGAGTCGTGGGTGCGAACTGTGTCGCACATGTAGATACTACCCTGGTTTACGGCCGGATGCCCTTCCTGACGCCGACCCCATATGGAGGGATGTAATCACTATTTCGTGTTTCTCTGGTGCTTGGTAGTGTAGTTTGTCTGAATATGAAGAGGAAAGTCATAAACACCCAGTCCCCGGGCCAGAAGAATTAATCAGAAGTGATTAAAATCTCCGAGCCGGCCGGGAATCGAACCTGGGGCCCTCTGAACTGAAGACCTCAACGCTGACCATTCAGCCATTGAGTCGGACTTACCGAACACTCTGTATATACTGCATAAATGAACAACTAAAGGCTGACAGTCTTAAGTTCATTGATCATTTAACTTAATGAACCACAAATAACAATATTATAAAAATGAGTATTATGAGGGTAAGACGCTTTTATCATTTGTGTACAGCACTTCCCTCACCTTCTACCTCCTTTCCACTTCTGCAAAATAAATGATATCTCCTTCTAGATATTTCATACATATCTTTCTTTACGACCTCTTGATCTTCCCGTTCCTTCTTCCCCATCGCATTTTCCTCCTGTTACTCCCTGTCTCCTTTGCTCACCCTCTCCTGCTTCTCTTATCTGTGCAAAGTTGATGGTTTCTTATTTGCAAGACTCATTTTAAAAGCTACCGAAACTTTATACGCTTTCTCAAGTGGGTTTTCGTATGTTTTGGCTGGAAGTTTGAAACTTTGATGGTAAGTATAGGTTATAATTTCATCATTTCATGCAAAGGCAACGATGTTATAGAAAGTGAGGCAAAAGCTTCTTCAAATTTTCCACACGATTTCATCAACTTGTCCCCTTACGGACTGAAAATTATGTTGAAGGGGAAATAGAAATTAATTGTAACTTGTAAATATATTGGAATACAGCCTTTTAAAACTTCTGCGATTTTGCTTTGAGTATACATGGGGTGTGGAACGGTTGCCAAGGGAAAGTTCTAAGTATCATACACAAGAAGATTTATGTTGCTTTTATCTTAATAACAGGCAGATTATTGTCTGCCCCTTAATTTTTATTGCTTTGTTTAGTCCTACTCATTTTGAACCGTAATAACAATGTTGCTTTTCTCTATAATACTTCCTGATATGCAGGTGATTTACAAAATATTGACTGCAGAAAACTGACGTTTTTTTATCGTACGTTCAAATAATTCATTCCGATGACACGATCTCATTTTGCGGTCGTTCATCGAAATTTTTCCAACATATGCCATCGGAAGCTTGAAACATTTTAGCGAAGTTTGGGTAGTATCATATCTGTCAGTAGTTCGTGTTCTTTGAAATAGTTTCTTTCCAGTCGAAATAATTACCTCTGAACATCATCTAGCCACACACTCAGGGGATTGTAAGGGTATTTTTTTTCCTAGTTCCTTACGTCGCACCGACACAGACAGGTCTTATGGCGACGATGGGACAGGGAAGGGCTAGGAGTGGGAAGGAAGCGGCCGTGGCCTTAATTAAGGTACAGCCCCAGCATTTGCCTGGTGTGAAAATGGGAAACCACGGAAAACCATTTTCAGGGCTGCCGACAATTTGGTTCGAACCTACTATCTCCCGAATACTGGATACTGGTCGCACTTAAGCGACTGCAGCTATCGAGCTCGGTTTAAGTAACAGACAGAGCAGGAAAGAGGAAGCGAAACCAACTTCTTCGCCAAAATATTTTCAGTAAAACTCGACACAGATAGGTCTTAAGGCAACGCTGGGATAGGAAAGATTTATAAGCGGGAATGAAGAGGGAGTAACCTTAATTAAGGTGGAGCCCCAACATTTGTCTGCTGTGAAAATGGGAAAGCACGGAAAACCATATTCAAGGCTGCTAAAGGTGGGATTCGAACACACTATCTTCGTAATGTAAGCCCACAGCTTAAGAATTTTATTTCAAAAAAGTTACAGCAAAAAGAACCTCTTTGTTTAATAGGTCGCTTTGGAGTAGATGAGGGGGATATCCCCCCCATAAACAGATACTAAAATAAAATAAAATAAAAACATCCATTAAAATGTTTTTTAATTATTTGTATTGTTATTGTTATTCATACCAACCCTCCCCCCCCCCCCCGTAATAGCCACCGGCCTCTCACCACTGGGTTCCGTGGATCAAACCCGGTCACTAAATGTGAGATTTGTGCTGGACAAAGCGGAGGCGAGGCAGGATTTTCTCCGTGTACTCCCGTTTTCCTCATCATTTTTCATTCCAGCAACACTCACCAATATCATTTCATTTCATCTGTCAGCCATCAATCATTGCCCCTGAGGAGTGTGACAGGCTACGGCAGCTGGCAAAATTCCTGTCCTCGCCGCTAGATGGGAGCTTCATTCGTTTCATTCCTGACGCGGTTGAAACTGGAAAAAGGCTGTATTCTTTCATTTCTTGTCCCCCACACCCCCACCTTAAAATGCACTGAAATGGACCACTGCGCATTTGAAATGTGTTTTTGTTATTATTATCCCCTCCCCCAAGGAAAAGTCGTATGTTCGCCACTGCTAGGTCGTGTATGTTCTACACACACAGCGACCAATTAGTCTCGTCAGTTGGACTGCCACGCCTTTCCAAGACACTGCCTAGCAGTGGAGAATTTCTACTACTACTACTACTACTACTACTACTACTACTACTACTACTACTACTACTACTACTACTACTACTACTACTACTACTACTACTACTACTACTACTACTACTACTACTACTACTACTACTACTACTACTACTACTACTACTACTACTACTACTACTACTACTACTACTACTAGCCGCCTCTGTGGATCCGTGGTAGAGTGTCGGCCTCCGGATCCCAAGATAGCGGGTTCAAACCCGGCAGAGGTAGTCGGATTTTTGAAGGGCGGAAAAAAAGTCCATTCGACACTCCAGGTCGTACGATGTCGGCATGTAAAAGATCTCTGGTGATACATTTGGTATTTACCCGACAAAATTAATTAAATCTCAGCCATAGACGCCCAGAGAGATCCGGTTTACTCTGTCTGCCATCTAGCGGACCTAGAGTAAAACGGAACGTCGAAATTGACGAGCAGACAGCCAGATGGCGTCAAATTGAAATGTCTGCAAACGGTAGCTGAGGCCATACGATTATTATTATTATTATTATTATTATTATTATTATTATTATTATTATTATTACTGCTACTACTAAAATGTTTTAATTCCTCCCATGAAGGCGGAGGCGTGCCTCTTAAGACGGAAACGCCGTCTCTCAGGCCAGGAGATTTGTAACGGGGAAGGAGATGTACGGAGAAGGTGAGGGGGTTTGCAGCCGTGGTCTATAGGAGGAATTGTTCCGGCATTCGCCTTAGTGCAGGATAATTGAAAACCACGAAAAACGATTCTCAGGACAGCCGATGGTAGGGTCCCGCCCTTCTCCGTCTCTTCAATACAGAGGCGTAGAGCCACGGTAGAGCTGTGGCCTCCCCTCCTCTGCTCGGTTGACCGGTCGGAGTGCAGAGCTGTCGGGCCACGGTTCAGCCGTGGCCCACTCTGCATACGGCATTCGTATCCACAGAATCACATAATCTTTGCAGATGTCTCAGGGAGCCTGAAATCAACATTCGCACAGTCTAACATCTACACATTATACTACTACTGACTTTTCTGAAAATATTCGCCAATACTTGCTAAACTTCATCACACAACGTTAAACTACGCTTTAGAGGATTAATTTGAAAACATTAATATAACACTACTATGCTATTTAACACTGGACCGAGCGGAGTAGCCAGCTCTGCACTCATTAAATGCGTGGTTTCGAACCACATTATTGGTTGGTTTCCCGTGGTTTCCCATTTTCACTTCCAGCAATATCCCGTGACAATTCCACTTCATACGCCACAGTGGATTACTTTCACATCGTTACCAAGTTCCATTTACGATCATTCATTTCGTCTCCATTAGCTCAGCATCTGAAGAGAAACGGGACTAAGTTGTATACAAACAAACCACATTAATTTTTTTATTCTTTATTTTTTACAATTTTGGTTTACGTATACCGGCACAGAGAGGTCTTATGGCGACGAAGGAATAGAAAAGGTCAAGGAGTGGGAAGGATTGACAGATCTAATCTCCGGACATTCAGTGCTCGCAGGTACTCCTGAGCACATTAACACCTCAAACTCTGAATTGTTGAGATGTTTTACCAGGTCCTACCCAGTGAAAGCAGTGCAAACGATTGAAAAGCAAGTTGTACTAGCTAATACATATTCACTTACTTAGTAGTCAACTTTGTTGTAATCTGTATCCCAGAGCCCGTGAGATAATTAAGTAAGAAATAAAGACGAATAGTTAATGCAAAAAATAAATAATTTGAATGTAGCTGGTAATGAATGACAACAATGTGTGGAGAATATTTGTTTGGCTTTATTAGTGATTATGTTACACTTCATGGGCGCCCGCCTGGAATTCTAAAAAGGTTCATGTTCAATTGTTTAATATCATACCAGATTATTTTATAAACTGAACTTACTGACAGTCATCTATCGTCTGTTATAACCGGAAATTTCTGTAAACATTTTAATGTTTCTGACGTTATATTGGTTTTAATATTCAAGAAAATTGTTAATGTGCCCCCCCCACTGGGAAAGATCCTGCGGGCGCCCATGTCACACTTATTAAAGTCTAAGATCCGTCTCTGATGAGATACAGTGTGCACCAGTACAGTAGGTCGTCTTGTGTGGACTAGGTTAAGTTTCTCCGTTGCTCAGGCGGCAGAGCGCCGGCCTCTCACAGCTGGGTTCCGTGTTTCAAATCCCGGTCACTCCATGTGACATTCGTGCTGGACAAAATGGCGGCGGGACAGGTTTTTCTCCGGATACTCCGGCTTTCCCTGTCATCATTCATTCCAGCAACACTGTCCAATATTTCATTTCATATGTCACTCATCGATCATTGCCCCAGAGGGGAGCTTCGGCAGCCGGCACAATTCATATTGTCGCCGCTAGATGGGGCTTTATTCATTCCATCCCTGATCCTGTCGAATGATAGGAAACAGGCTGTTGACTTTCGATGTACTTATTCTGATCATAAACCGATCATTTTTAATCTTTCCTGGGTTCTTTTTCAACAGCCATCTTTTCCTTCGGAGAACGTTCTTAGATTAGAGTAGATTCTCCTGGCATATAAATAAACATTTAAACACATTTGAAATAAACGATAGGAATGATATTGACCGTCAAATTGTACACCTCTATAATAAGGTCACTAATACACGGAGGTATGTCATTCGTATGGATAGAAATCTCGCACACTTGCCTACGCGCGACAATGGTGCTGGTCACATTGTCAACAATGACAATGGCAGCAGATGTAATTTACCGCCAAGTAGTGGTCTTGCATATTGCTGTGGGGTCCACAACATATAATAATAATAATAATAATAATAATAATAATAATAATAATAATAATAATAATAATAATAATAATAATAATAATAATAATAATAATGTTCTGGACCGTCGTCACATGTGCGGACCACGCTGGAAACGGGTCCTGGACGGCTAATGACTAAGAATGCAGTTCGGCCGCGGGTTCAGTAGGCTACCGCCAAGGCACCCAAGACGACACCACGACAGATCCCCTGAAGGATTTGATCCATATTAAAAATGCTTATAGGAAAAGATGGCAAAGATTTAGGGACCCAACTAACTGGGTGGAATACCTGGACCTAGCCCGGGAAGTACGAAATCGTTTGCTGGAAAGAAAGATTGAAAAATGGGAGGAAACTTGCCGTAATCTATTGGAAAACGAGTCAGATCGCGAATTTTGGCGGATTCTCGCAGAAAACGGGTCAGATCGTGAATTTCGGCGGATTATATATCTAAAACAATAAGCATTCAATTATAAATTTCAGTATAACACCGTAGCGAAGCACGGGTATCTTGCTAGTCTATATATATATAAAGTAGCTTGTCCTGACTGACTGACTGATTCATCATCGCCGAGCTTAAACTACTGGACATAAAGGGATGAAATTTTGGGGATATATTCATATTATGACGTAGGTGCTCGCTAAGAGAGGATTTTTGGATATTCCTTCGCTAAGGGGGTGAAAACGGGGGTGAAATTTTAAAATGAGTTGCTCTATATCTCAAAACTTTAAAAGTTTACAGATGTAAAAATTGGTATTTAGAATCTTCTTTAAAAATAAGGAAACACGTATTTTTTGGTTTTCAGAAAATCTCAATAGGAGGGGTGAAAAAGGGTGAAAATGGGGGAAAATGGGTTGAATGCCTTTAATCAGGATACCGGTACCTATATCTCAGAAACTGAAGATATTACAGACCTGAAAATTGGTACTTTTGACCTCTTTTAAAAATAAAGAAACACGTATTTTTTGTTTTTGGAAAATCCAATTAATGGGAGGGTGAAAAGGGGGTGAATTTTTAAAATGAGTGAATCTATATCTCCAAACCTTTAAAGTTTGCAGATGTAAAAATTGGTATTTAGAACCTTCATTAAAAGTAAAGGAACACGTATTTATTTGTTTTCGGAAAATCGCAATAGGAGGAGTGAAAAGGGGCTAAAAAGTGGTTGAATGCCTTTAATGAGGCTACTTATATATCAGAAACTGAAAATATTACAGACCTGAAAATTGGTGTTTGGGATCTCCGTTAAAAATAAAGAAACACGTATTTTTTGTTTCTGGAAAATCCAATTTGGGGGGGGGGTGAAAAGGGAGTAATATTTTAAAATGAGCGTATCTATCTCAAAATGTTTAAAGGTTATATATGTGAAAATTGGTATTTAGAATCTCCTTTAAAAATAAATAAACACACGTATTTTTTCGTTTTTGGAAAATCCAAATATTGGGGGGTAAAAAGGGGGAGGGTAAATTTTTTAAAATGAGTGTGTATACATCTTAAAACTTTAAAATTTTACAGATGTAAAAATTAGTAGTTAGAATGTCCTCTAAAAATAAAGGAAAACGTATTTTTTGTTTCCTGTAAACCCAATAGGAGGGGTGTAAAAGGGTGAAAAATGGATTGAATGCCTTTAATGAGGATACATATATCTCAGAAACGAAAGATATTACAGAACTGAAAATTTGTATATGGGATCTCCTTTAAAAATAAAGAAACACGTATTTTTTAGTTTTGGAAAATCCAATTAATGGCGGTTAAACAGGAGTGACAAATTGGGTGAATTTTTGAAAGACTATATCTACTGAATATCTTGGAAACGTTAAATGTTACAGACGTAAAAAGTGGGTGTTTGTAATCTCCTGTAAATCTAAAGAAACATAGGTGATTTGTGTTAGGAAACTCCACTTAAGGGGAACTCAAAAGTGGTGAAATTTTAAAATGAGAATTTTTACAGTTTATCTCAAAAAACTTAACATGTTACAGAAGTGAAAAATGGTTTTTTATCTCTATTAAACATAAAGAAACGTGTATTTTTAGCTTTCGGAAATACCACATGGGTGGAGGGGGGGGGGTAAAAGTGACTGAAAATGGTGTTGAATTCTTTTAATTAGGCTACTGATATCTCAAAAATGAAGATGTTACAGACGTGAAATTTGATATTTGCAATCTGCTTTAAAAATAAAGAAACGCTTATTCTCGGAAAATCCAATGAAGGGGGGGGGGGGGTGAAAGAATTCAAAAAATTAATTGAATTAATTGAATGAGAATACATACATCTAATAAAAACTAAAGTTGTTACAGACGTGAAAATTCGTATTTGGATCTCCTTTAAAAACAAAGAAAAACGCGTTTTGGGGGGAAACCATCTTGGAGGGAGGGAGTGTAAAGGAGTTGAATTCCTTTCATGAGGAGACATAAATCAAAAACTGAAGAAGTTAGAGTCGTGAAAATTGGTATTTAGAAGATCCTTTACTATTAAAGAAACAAGTATTTTTTGCGGGAAACTTCACTTAGGGGGGGGGGAGTAGTGTGAAATGAAGTGAAAAAAGTAAATTATTTTTATGGGGATACTTATATCTCAAAACTGAAGGTAATAGACGTGAACATTGGTGTCTGAAATCTTCTTTAAACATAAGAAACAAGCCTTCTTTTAATTTTTTGTGGGGGGGGGGGTGCCGGTAAATAAACTTAACGGCGGTGGGGTGTAGAAGGAGGTGAGACCAATTGATTTTACTGTTCTTAATGTACTTATAAGGATCCTCGGCAGCGCGCCGGCCTCTCACAGCTGGGTTCCGTGGTTCAAATCCAGTTCACTCCATGTGACATTCGTGCTGGACAAAACGGAGGCGGGACAGGTTTTTCTCCGGATATTCCGGTTTTCCTGTCATCATCCATTCCAGCAACACATAATAATAATAATAATAATAATAATAATAATAATAATAATAATAATAATAATAATAATAATAATAATAATAATAATAATAATAATAATAATAATAATAATAATAATGTTCCGGACCGTCGTCAAATGTGCGGACCGCGCTGGAAACGGCTCCTGGACGGGTAATGACTAAGAATGCAGTCCGGCCGCGGGTTCAGTGCCTTCTAGGCACCCAATATGACACCACGCCGGATCTCCTGAAGGATTTTATCCATATTAAAAATAATTATAGGAAAAGATGGCAAAGATTTACGGACCCAACTGACCGGGAGGAATACCTGAGCCTAGCCCGGGAAGTACGAAATCGATTGCTGGAAAAGAAGATTGAAAAATGGGAGGAAACTTGCTGTAATCTATTAGAAAACGAGTCAGATCGCGAATTTTGGCGTATTCTCGCAGAAAATGAGTCAGATCGCAAATTTCGGCGGATTATATATCTAAAACAATAAGCATTCAATTATAAATTTCAGTATAATACCGTAGCGAAGCACGGGTATCTTGCTAGTTATTAATAAAGCCAAACAAATATTCTCCACACATTGTTGTCATTCATTACCAGCTATATTCAAATGATCTATTTTTTGCATTAACTATTCGTCTTTATTTCTCACTTGATTATCTCACGGGCTCTGGGATACAGATTACAACAAAGTTGACTACTAAGTAAGTGAATATGTATTAGCTAGTACAACTTGCTTTTCAATCGTTTGCACTGCTTTCACTGGGCAGGACCTGGTAAAACATCTCAACAATTCAGAGTTTGAGGTGTTAATGCGCTCAGGAGTACCTGCGAGCATTGAATGTCCGGAGATTAGATCTGTCAATCTGTTGATCGTGGAATGCCCTAGGCGGAGATCTGTCAGTATATACTAGGAAAGCAACTTGGTAGCCTGAGGGGTTACAGTAGGTTTCCCAAGCTCCCGGGGTGTTAACTAGAATTGTGTAAATGCTTGCTGTTACTGAATGATGCCTGGTATTTCGGATCTAAAAGCACAAACGACGTTTTATTTATAAAGAACTCTGATGGATTGTTACAGTTCCGTAGGATAACTGACGCCTTGAGATTTAGTTGATTATTTCCAACTAGTACTTATATTACTTACTTTTCAACCATATTTTCTCTTGCAAGTAAGTTATATTACTGCTTATTAGATCATACTGTTGAATTTACTGTATTACATGTTATCAATATACAAACAGTAGTGAGCATTGTAATAGGTGGTGGTGGTTATTATTGTAAAATGAAGTACAACTGTACAACCTTTCTCTATTAACATTAATCAGAAGAAAAAAATGAAGAAGTCCCCTCCATCAAAAGATGAAGGTATCTGGAAGAGAAAGTGTATGAATGGTTTAAAAAATCTAATACCATTGTAGTTGGAAGAAAACAAAAGTTCACTAAGGGAGGCCAGATAGAAAAAATAAAATGCGGAAACTGGCAAAACTGGAAGCAATACCATACTCGGCTAAGGTCCCAAGGTCGCTAACCCATCCTCCTTAGAAGAATATTTGACCCAGTGTGCGTAGAAGCAGTGTGGATGAATAGGAGGTCTCCTTAGTTATATTATTATTATTATTATTATTATTATTATTATTATTATTATTATTATTATTATTATTATTATTATTATTATTATTCCGAGGTATCTGTGGAACAGCAGAGGTGAAAGAAGGTGCTGGGATGAATAGGTCTCAACTTACGAAATTAAAGTTAATTTAAAATTTAACAAAGGTTATATTTTCTTTTCAAGATCAAGAAATAACAAGTATGACAGGAACTCAGTTATATATCATCCAGTTAAGAATGTACAATTACAGTTTATTAATGGATTTTGGGCTTCGAGCCCCAGATTCACAATCCCTGAGCAATGAGCCCAACTTTACTTATACACAAGGTCCAACAAAGGGGCAGAAAACCCCAATCATGCCAAGGAGCATTTGCTCCCAATTACCCAGTTAAGCCTGCTTGAGGCACACAGAAAATACAATTCTTAGAAAGAGCGAACCCGCTCTCAAAGTTCAAGCCAATTCAAGGGCCACACCAAACTCCACCTTCAAGCTGCCCTCCAGGCACACAAGAAGAGGGGTAAAAATACCCAACCTACTGAGGCCTATTCACTAAAGAAACAGGACAATAACATGGCCCCAAAATACCAACTTGAGTGGAGGCGTAACTTGCACTCCTAATACACCTTTTTAAAACCTATTTGGCTCTTAGGCCGCTTATACAAGGGCTAATCCCATACTACGGAGGTGACACGATAGGAAAATTTATTACATTATGAAGCGAAGAAAAACGGTTATGAAAACGTAGTCACCTCAAAAACAATATGAGATGGAGCTCGAGAGCGTTAGGCACTCTCTATCCCGATTTGTAGTTAAAGAGACGGAATTTATACCAAGTGTCTTTTACATTTTAAAGGAAGGTTATATTATAAAAGTTTCGAACCTGCCCCGAGGGTTAAACTGCTGAGCTAGCAAGAAATGAAGTTATTAGAAGGCCATTACCTTATGGAAGAACTGCTGCCCGAAGGAAGAGGCGCTTCCCGCCCCCTGCTACATAATCACACTAGGAAAGATGTTACTGAAGTGGCCAGGAGACAAGAAAATCAGCAGTTTATATACCCTCGCGGAAAATTCGAGACGTTTCATGAATGATTACCCATACCCCCCTCAATTTTATTGGCTAGGATCAAGCAACATATCCATATCGGAGAAGACATACGTTATTGGTCAAAAATTAATTAGAGAAATTCGGGATTGGCTAAATTCAAAACAAGCGGAAAGAGAAGGGTTATACTGCCAACCCAAAAAAGACTGAAAGAAATTTAACAAAGAACAAACTTATGAACACAGAATTTCTCAAAAAACAGTTCCTTCACGTCGCACTAGGGCGCACAATAGTAGTTCTTCAGTAGTGCCATCTAGAAGAGAATGTTCACACTTCTCACTACAGAGAAAACAAATATAAATCGAAAAAGACACAGTTCAGAACTCTTCAAAATTTACAATAGCGACATCTTCTGAGAAACTTTAGAATTAACATGGTGGTTAAAGTTCAGGCTTCCTCCAGTAGAGGAGTTTCAACTGGCGCAATGTTTAAATTAGCGGCGCGGAGGTGTACCGCCCGGTACAATAATAATAATAATAATAATAATAATAATAATAATAATAATAATAATAATAATAATAATAATAATAATAATAAACCTTTCCAGATTCTGTCTGATGGTATTCGAAAGTGTTCAAAAATTAGGACACCAGTATCACTAGATCTATGGGCATGTGAAAGAAATCCTGTGTGACGAAGTTCCGGCACCTCGGCGTTTTCGAAAACCGCAAAAATAGTTAATGGAACATAAAACCAACGACAATTTTATTTATAATAATGGTTTGGCTGGTGTGTACCGGTATTTTGATCTGACACTATTCACGATGTCTGCATGTCGAATGGGACGTTTCGTTTTACACTACTAAATGGCAGAGAAACTGCAATCACCGAGTGAGTTGGCTACGCGATTCGAGCAATGTAGATGCTTGCATTCGAGAGATGGTGGATTTGAACCCCACTATTGCCAGGCCTGAATATGGTTTTTTGTGGTTTCCCATTTCCAGATCAGGCAAATATATTAGGCCACTGTAGCTTCCTTCCCAGTTCTGGCCCTGTTCTATCTCATCGTCACCATAAAACCTATCAGAGTCGGTGCCACGTACAACCAGTAACAGGGAAAGAAAGGTAACCACAACACATTCGACTATTTAGTTGTGCGTTTTAATTTTGTTGGCTGAACACCAAATGTGTCGCCATCAAATACGGCATCGTGCAACATGGAGTGCAGAATGAACTTTAGCAAGTTCTTAAAATGTCCGACTAAAACTTCCGTGTCTAAAGTCTGGATCTTGGGACACGAAAGTGGACTTTGTATCACTGCTCTGTACAGAGTGAGATATAGTTGCTGCTGACTTGAGTGGTATTTAGGGGTGTTCAAATTATCCATGCTTTCGGACATCATAGAGAGATTCTGTGGGACGAATCTCGGGGGCCCGGATGGCTCCAATGGCTGTTAGCACTTAGAAAAAACGTGAAACATATAATAATAATAATAATAATAATAATAATAATAATAATAATAATAATAATAATAATAATAATAATAATAATAATACCAAGCTCGATAGCTGCAGTCGCTTAAGTGCGGTCAGTATCCAGTATTCGGGAGATAGTAGGTTCGAACCCCACTGTCGGCAGCCCTGAAGATGGTTTTCCGTGGTTTCCCATTTTCACACCAGGCAAATGCCGGGGCTATACCTTAATTAAGGCCACGGCCGCTTCCTTCCCACTCCTAGCCCCTTCCTATCCCATCGTCGCCATAAGACCTATCTGTGTCGGTGCGACGTAAAGAAACTAGCAAAAAAAAACAATAATAATAATAATAATAATAATAATAATAATAATAATAATAATAATAATAATGCATGGACGCATGGTATGGGCCGCGTAGCTGTAATATTGCATTCAGGAGGTGATGCGTTTCGAATATGAGCCCTTAACATAGTTTTCCTTCGTTTCTCATTGTCAAACTAAGAAAATGCTGAGGCTGTGCCTTAATTAACACTACGATTGTTTCCTTCCCATCCCTATCACATCGTCGCCTAAAACTTGTCAGAGTGAGCTCGACGTTAAACCACTAGGAAAAAACGTAATTGAAAAATAATTTTAGCCGCGTCGGATTAATTCCTTTGTCTTGATGACTGGATGTTCGTGTATGTCTTAATGCTTTTAATCTATCCCTTCCTCTGGTCTAATTACACAAAATCATTCTCCCATCACCGACTTAATTCTGTATCTCTCCATTCGTGATGCGACCTGCGAATGTTACCTCAACATTTTTCTGTAAGATCACATTGCAAAAGCTGCTATTCTCTTCTTTCTACACCAAATGCACTTCCTCAAAATAATACGCTCCAGACAATGAAACGTAGTACGGTTGTTGGTAATACTTCGATCAACATCTGAAATAATGTTAAAATGTAGCAATATACACTATATTGTTATTGACAAAATTTAATTGACCAGGCAAATGCCGGGGCTGTACCTTGATTAAGACTGTACCGGGCGGTACACCTCCACGCCGCTAATTCAAAATGTGCGCCAGTTGAAACTCCTCTGCTGGAGGAAGTCTGAACTTTATCTACGGTATTAATTTTCTACTTTCTCAGAAGATGTCACTACCTGGAAATTTTGGAGTTTTTGAACTGTGTTATTTTCGACGTATTTTTGTTTTGCTTGTAGTATGAAGTGCGAACTTTCTCTTTTAGAGGACACTACTGAAGATCAACAATAGTGCACCCTAGTGCGGAGTGAAAGAACTGTTTTTTTGGAGAAAATTTAATTTCAAAAGTTTGTTCTTTGCTAAATTTCTTTCTGTTATCGTTTAAGTTGGCTGTATACCCCTCTCTTTCCCCTTGTTTTGTATTTAGCCAATCCCGAATTTCTTTAATTAATTTCTGACCAATCCGATGTATCTTCCCCCAACTTGAATATGCTGCTTATCCCTAACCAATAAAGTTTTGGTGGGAGGGTGTTTTCTTTCCAAAAATGCCTCGAACTTTCCGCGAGAGGATATAAACTGCTGATTTTTGGGTCTCGGTGCCACTTCTGTACCATCTTTCAGTGTGTAAAGTACATAGCAGGGGGCGGGAAGCGCCTCTTTCTTCGGGGAGCAGTTCTACACCAAGGTAATGGCCTTTTAATAACTTCTGTTCTTGCTAGCTCAGCAGTTTAACTCTCGGGGCGGGTCCGAAGCGTTTCTATCATGTAACCTTTTCCTAAAATGTAAATACTCTTAGCCTCTGTTGTCTTTTAAAGCTACATATTGGGATAGAGAGTGCTTAACCCTCTCGAGCTCCCACTCAATTTTGTTTTGAGGTGAACTTATTTCTCACAACCGATTTTTCCTTAATTGTAAAGTAAATTATCCTTTTCTAAAGTCACCTCAGTAGTATGGGATTAGCCCTTGCATTAACGGCCTAGGGCCAAGTAGGTCTTAAACAATACATTAGGAGTGCAGATCGCCTCCTCTCAAATTGTTATTTTAGAGGTCGTGTAATTAACCTTTTTCATTTAATAGACCTCAGTAGGTTGGGTATGTTACCCCTGTGTCTATGTCCAAAGAGGACAACTTGAAGGTGGAGTTTGGTGTGGCCTGTGAGGGGCTTAAAGTTTTGAGAGCGAGCGGCTCTTTCTAGAAAATTGAGTGTTGTATGCCTCGAGGAGGCTTTTCTGTGTAATTTGGAGCAAGTGCTCCTGAACATGAATGGGGTTTTCTGCCCCTCTGGTAAAACTTATTTTGAAGTAAGGTTGGGCTGATTGCCCAAGAATTGTGAAGTAAGGGCGCTGAGCCCAAATCCAGTAAATATTGTACCTACAATTTGTTGACTTGCTACTCTGTACCTGCAATGCTTGTTATTTCTTCATTTTAAAAAGAAAATATAACCTTGTTAAATTTTACATTAACTTTGATTCCGTAGTTTGAGACCCGTTCAAGCCCGCACCTTCTTTCACCTCTACCTACCGCTAAAACACGGTAACAAGTGGTAGCAGAGCGTGGTTGAATGGGTCTCAATTTAGCCCCTTTTGACGGCTAAACATTGTTGTGTTCCGAACTCTAACAATTTTCTCAGTTGCTGGAATTTTCTGATTTTTTCAAAATTGTTCTGGCATCATGCCCGGTCCTCGCGATGTTCTCCATCTTAACTATTTGCGTAAGGAGGAGTTGATCTATGAATTAACTATCAGAAATGTGCAATCTGGAGGCACGGTTGCGGTAGACACCAACAAGCTTAGAGAGTCCCTTGATTTGCCCATTTCCATCCCCAATTTGGGAGAGAAAGAAATTGACGACTCTCTTTCCACGATCATCGAGAATATTACTGGGCTAGCATCTGTAGTTAGTTTTTTTGATGAAAATGATCCTTCTCCTAATCAAATTAAGCGTGTGCAAGCCAGGCTATATCATTTCTCAAATAGAGTAAACGATCTGTTGTCTCTGAAATTGAATGACGTTCAGAGGAAGGAAGCTAGTACGTTGCTTGAAAGTATTTCTGAATTATCTAGCAAGGTCACTCAATTATTGACTGGGGAAGTTCCTCCCAAAATCGATCAACCAACCCCGATGAATGCAGGTAGCGAGAAAGAGCCTCCTAAGGGAGAAGTCAATAGGATAACCGTTGCTGCTCAAACTATCTCTGCCCCATTGGACGAGTCTGAACGCCGTGCATCGTTGAATAATATACGTTCTGAATTAACTTCCTTGCCATTGAAACCTTTACCTACTATGTCACCAGAGTTTAGCAGCTTGCCTCATCCATTGGCAATGTTGCTCAGAGGTATCTCTAATTTTTCCGTTAATACCACCAGTGACGTTATTTCATTTTTAAGGTTTTTAGTTGAATTTCAGGATCATGCCCTTGTGTTTTCTCTTTCTCCGTGTCAAATTTTGCAAATCATTTATCCCTATGCAATTGGTATTCTCTCATATAAAATAGTAAGAGCCATTGCCGAACAGTCATCTATTGAAGATTTTCATGCACATCTGCTTGCAAATTTTTTCCTGCTCGCGCGAGGTCATCTCTGATTCAGAAGTACTATTATCGTGTACAGCTCTTGGATGAAAACTTGGCTGATTTCATACAAGACATTAAGTTTTATACTAGGGTGTTTGCTCTTCACTTCCCTGAGGATCAGATTGTACAGGCTATTGTAGAAGGCATTTCACCATCTTATAGATCATATTTGTGTTTCGCGGCGTGCCCGCAAACCTTCTCTGAACTTGAAGCATTGGCCGTCTCAGCGGAAGGAGTTAGGTACGCTGATTCTTTGCGTGTGGCAAAAGAACCCCCTCCTTCGTTTAGTAATACTCGGCCTCCACCTCGCCGACCAGTCACACCCCGTAAATGTTATGCTTGCGGGTCGCCTGACCATCTTCGCAATAAATGTCCATTGGTCAAAACTAGTAGGGCAAATAATGGAGCTGGTTCATCACAAGGCTGTTTTAAATGTGGGGCTTTCTCACATATCGCCAAAAATTGCCCAAATTCAAATAGCACCCCCTCCTGCTCAACTTCTGGTGCAAACTCCACCAATGCCAATAATAAAAAATGACTAGTAGCTTCGGCTGAGTCGACTAATCCCGCTTCCCGAGGCTCAGCCCCTGGTTAACAGGTCGAAAATTCAGGGAATGTTCTATCTTCAAATTCATCTTTCGAATGCCCCAAACAATGTCTTAGGATTGCGGCGGATACCCCCGCACCTGTTCCTTTTCTTAAGATTGAGTTAAATAACGAGCCTATAACCGCTCTATTAGATTCAGGCAGTGTTTGTTCAATTATTTCGGACCAATGGTATTCAAAATTGAAATCTGTTTGTAAACTACGTGACTATGTCTCATCTCCTGTTCAATATGTTTCGGCTAATTCATCTCCATTGGAAATTCTAGGTTCTGTACAGGTTAAAATTCGTATTTTTAAATTTACATGGAAAACCAAACTGTTTGTGGCTAAGCACTTGTCTTGCCCCATCATATTGGGAGCTGACTTCATTTCTCACACTGGTCTTGTGCTCGATCTTCAGTGTAAGTCGTGCACATTCAAATTTGCTTAAAATTGTAAAATCCCCTTGTTAAAGTGTAATTCTGTATCATGTTCATCTATTTCGCCTACCCAGGATGAGATGTTGTTAGACCTTAGACATCTACCTGAGGAGCAGGCTGATAGTATTCGTAAATTATGTCAGTCATTTCCAGAGGTGTTCTCTGATACTCTTGGTGTTACTGACCTTATTGAATACAAAATTGAGGTCACGGATTCGATTCCTGTCCGTTTTCCACCATATAGGCTATCTCCACCGAAAATGAAGGCATTGAAAGAAATCATCGATCAAATGTTGAAGGATGGTATTATTAGGCCCTCTAAGTCGGCGTATTCTTCGCCTATTTTTCTAGTCCCGAAACCCCAAGGAGGCTTCAGGCCTGTCATTGATTATAGGGCTCTCAATCGGAAGGTGGTGTTGCAATCTGTACCCCTTCCGGACCTTCATTCTTGTTTTTTCATGGTTTCGTAAGGCCAAGTTCTTTACTATCTTGGACTTGAATCAGGCCTATAATCAAATTCCCCTTGCCGAAGAGTCTAAACATCTTACAGCGTTTGCCACGGACTGGAACTTATACGAATACAACCGCGTGCCTTTCGGGCTCCCCACGGGAGCAGCTGTACTCACTAGGCTGCTAGATAGGGTCTTCTCCGACATCAAATTTGAGTACTTGGATGATGTCGTCGTATTTTCGGAGACCTTTGAAGAACATCTAGATCATCTGCGAGAAGTTCTCAATCGCCTTCGTAAAGCTGGGTTAACTGTCAAGTTGTCCAAGGTTGCCTTTGCTAAGCCCTCTATGTCATTCCTAGGGCATATTGTGTCACCTGATGGTGTGGCCGTCGATCATTCTAGAACACAGGCCATCCGTGATTTTAAACCTCCCAAGGACGTTAAAGGTATCGCCAGGTTCATTGGTATGGTGAATTTCTTCAGGAAGTTTATTCCTAACTTCGCTAATAGAGCGGCGCCCTTAAACCTTCTTCGTAGGAAAGGCATCAAATTCGAGTGGGGACCTTCTCAACAAGCCGCTTTTGAAGATCTTAAATTAGCTCTCTGTAATGCCCCTGTACTTACTATGCCTGATTTCTCGAAGAAATTCATCGTCCAAACCGACGCGTCGTCGTCAGCAGTAGCTGCAGTCCTTCTTCAAGAGACTGAACTAGGGAGGCGACCCATCGCCTATGCATCTAGGACTCTATCGGCTCAAGAAGCCAAGTATTCTATCTATGAGCTCGAAGGGTTGGCAGTCTTATTTGCCTTAGAGAAGTTCCGTCTCTATCTGGAACATGTCAAATTCGACCTGGAGACAGATAATCAAGCCTTAAGCTGGGTCTTAGGCAGGCCGCGTCGTACTGGTCGTATAGCCCGTTGGGCCATCCGTATTTCGGCCTTCCAATTCGATGTCCGGCATATCAGAGGTACCGAAAATGTTGTTGCTGATGGACTCAGCCGTATGTTTTCTAACGACGTTGAGAACCATGAACCGGTCGATAGTTCATCTCCTCCCGAGTCCATGCTATCTGATGTTAATGCCATCTTAACAGATCCTCCCATGCTCTTTAGGGATATCGAGAAATACCAACGTGAAGATCCGACGCTGGCTCCGATAATGGAAACCCTTTCTTCTGGGGAACATGTTGTCCCTTATGTTCTGAGGAATGGTGTTCTATGTTGCCCTTCGAGGCATGATAAGATGATGAAGGTTGTCGTTCCAGCTGTCCTTGTGCCTATGATCTTCAAATACTATCATGAGACCCCATTAGGGGGGCATCTTGGAATCTTTAAAACTCGTGAAAAGATTCGTGAAAGGTTCATCTGGAAGGGTATGGACGGTGAAATCCGTGAACTAGTAAAAGCTTGTAAATCTTGTTTGCTCAGTAAACCAACCATGTCCACCAAGGTAGGCCTTCTGTCTTCGCATCAAGCGTCGCGCCCCATGGAACGCCTGTATATTGATTATGTAGGACCCTTCCCCCAGTCAAAGGGAAATGCCAACAAGTTCATCTTTGTATGCGTAGATGGTTTCACAAGATTTTCCTGGTTATTTCCGACTAAGCTGGCTACGGCTCAGTCCACCATTACTTGTCTAAATTCTATCTTTGCTTCTTTTGGTCCGTGTCAATATATTGTATCTGATAATGCTAAGGCTTTTACATCAAATCTTTTTCGTAAATTCTGTTTCGACTTGGCCATCTCTCATGTGACGACTTCTGCGTATTACCCTCAACCATCTCTGGCTGAACGGGTTAATCGTAATCTCAGGTCTGCTCTTATTGCCTATCATCATGAAGATCATTCTAGGTGGGACACGTCCCTGCATTGGTTAGCTTTTGCTTTGAATTCGGCGGTTCATGAATCTCATAAGTTTACTCCAGCTTCTTTGATGTTCAAGTTCGTTCCCAACACGCCGCTCTCTAACCTCTGGTCTCTGAATGACATTCTACCCGAGACAATAGATCCGGACAACATCAAAGATCTTTGGAAGAAAGCTAAAGCCAATCTTAAAGTGTCTCATGAAAAGGTTAGGGAAAGATATGATCGTGGACGGAGACCCACCCCTTTGAAGGTAGGTGACCAAGTAATGGTCAAGAATTTTGTTCCCGCGGGCAAGCTTGCCCCCAGATTTCATGGGCCTTGTATCATTCTCGATTTTCTTACGCCGGTTACGTTGTTATTAAGTAATCCAGCCACCGAGAGGATATTTAGGGTTCACCTGTCCCAGGTGAAACCAGTGTAAATTTTGTGTTTACTTGCTTCATATAATTTGAAAGGAATATGAAGGTTATATTTTTTTTTTTTTTAGTTTCACCTTTAAGGCTTTCTGCCCCTTCTATGGCATTTTGTTTTATATGTAAGCATTTTTGTGAAACCTGCCCCGAACCGTTAAACTGCCATTCTGTCCTTACCACGGCCATTACCACGCTCCCGTCTCCTGCTCCACTCTACACAGTGGCTTAATTAGTGCCATGGATATCTGCACGCCGCTGGCCCCTCAACCTCTCCCAAAGCCTGTGCCCTCAAAAAAGATGATGGTCCAACAAATTCTGCCGCCTAGTTTTAATGTTTCAGTGCCCCCGCAGCCGCGCGGCGCCGTGCCGCGACTGGGCTAGAGGAAGGGCCCCCTCGACCCCAGCGAGGACGACATGTGCACGGCGAGCCGGAGCTCTCCTCCCGGCCAAGGCTGATGTGCGGCGCACGACCTGCTACTTGCCCGCAGCCTGTATATGTTCACCGCGGGCGCGGCGTGCTTCAACACCACTGCTCCCCTCATAGTGCGGGCGAGCGGTATCTCAGGGTACTTGTGGGGTCCGAGCGGCCGCCTTTGGACGCAAGCTGCAACGGCCGGTCTGGCCATCCAACTTAATCAACATCAACTACATGGACAGTTACTATCAGCAATTACTACACTTGGGAATTCAACAGCAATATTTGGTGGACCTTGCAAAATTTTTCTTCACTTTTAAGTATTAAAAGTTTATCTTCTGAATTCAACTTCTATAAACATAAAGACTTTACTTCACCAGTCACAACAAAAATTCTGACATTGAATCAAATCACATTAAGAAAATCTTATAAATACTTCTGCAATTAATCTCCATATCAATATCAAAACTTGGACCTTGTTTCCAAACAATTACATGTGTCACCCCTGGAGGAACTTTTGGGGGGGGGGGGGAGGTCTGTACCGGGCGGTACACCTCCACGCCGCTAATTCAAAATGTGCGCCAGTTGAAACTCCTCTGCTGGAGGAAGTCTGAACTTTATCTACGGTATTAATTTTCTACTTTCTCAGAAGATGTCACTACCTGGAAATGTTGGAGTTTTTGAACTGTGTTATTTTCGACGTATTTTTGTTTTGCTTGTAGTATGAAGTGCGAACTTTCTCTTCTAGAGGACACTACTGAAGATCAACAATAGTGCACCCTAGTGCGGAGTGAAAGAACTGTTTTTTTGGAGAAAATTTAATTTCAAAAGTTTGTTCTTTGCTAAATTTCTTTCTGTTATCGTTTAAGTTGGCTGTATACCCCTCTCTTTCCCCTTGTTTTGTATTTAGCCAATCCCGAATTTCTTTAATTAATTTCCGACCAATCCGATGTATCTTCCCCCAACTTGAATATGCTGCTTATCCCTAACCAATAAAGTTTTGGTGGGAGGGTGTTTTCTTTCCAAAAACGCCTCGAACTTTCCGCGAGAGGATATAAACTGCTGATTTTTGGGTCTCGGTGCCACTTCTGTACCATCTTTCAGTGTGTAAAGTACATAGCAGGGGGCGGGAAGCGCCAAGTAGGTCTTAAACAATACATTAGGAGTGCAGATCGCCTCCTCTCAAATTGTTATTTTAGAGGTCGTGTAATTAACCTTTTTCATTTAATAGACCTCAGTAGTTTGGGTATGTTACCCCTGTGTCTATGTCCAAAGAGGACAACTTGAAGGTGGAGTTTGGTGTGGCCTGTGAGGGGCTTAAAGTTTTGAGAGCGAGCGGCTCTTTCTAGAAAATTGAGTGTTGTATGCCTCGAGGAGGCTTTTCTGTGTAATTTGGAGCAAGTGCTCCTGAACATGAATGGGGTTTTCTGCCCCTCTGGTAAAACTTATTTTGAAGTAAGGTTGGGCTGATTGCCCAAGAATTGTGAAGTAAGGGCGCTGAGCCCAAATCCAGTAAATATTGTACCTACATTTTGTTGACTTGCTACTCTGTACCTGCAATGCTTGTTATTTCTTCATTTTAAAAAGAAAATATAACCTTGTTAAATTTTACATTAACTTTGATTCCGTAGTTTGAGACCCGTTCAAGCCCGCACCTTCTTTCACCTCTACCTACCGCTAGAACACGGTAACAAAGACCACGGTCGCTTCCTTCCACTTCCTAGGCCTCTCCTGTCCCATCGTCGCCATAAGACCTATCTGTGTAGGTGCGACGTAAAGCAAATAGCAAAAAAAAAAAAAAAAAAATTTATTGATCTTAGTTTGTATCTGTTATTTCGATTTCTTTTACTAGGTTATTCTCTAACGAGAGTTTTCCTTTAACTGCACGAATAACAGTTCCTCTCCCACAGAATAATGCAACTTACAGTTCGATCAATATTGAATTCTGTTTGCAATTACAGAGCAGTCGCTTGTCGCTCGGGCTCCCGCAAAATACCTTCATGGCAATGAAGTTGGTATGGCGATCATTGCTGTAGACGAGAAGGCCTACATTTCCTGCATTCGCCTGATGTGAAAACAGGAAACCAATAAGGTCAATGGTGGATTTAAAACACGCGTCCCTCCACACCTGCAAACCGAGTTATATGGCCAGCACGCTTAAACGAGTCCAAAGTAATCAAATTAATACACCGCTGGAAAAACAAAAAAATCACTAAACTAGTCTGTTGGTCAATTTAGGTGTATATCTAAAGGTGTTGTAACTATATTTTAAGTTTCAAATGCTTATGACAAAAAGGGCTGAGGCTTTCAACCCATTAATATTAAACGAATATTTCCTCATTTCACCTGTAATGCATGAGTTGATTTTTAAAATGATAAGCTGTTGCTCTGTGATACGGATTTCTAGTCAAACTACAGGTTTATCTTCTCTTCTCACAATCTGGTGGGGTCACGAGTTCTGTTTGTGTCGCACACATAGACTTGGAGTAATTTTACAGCCGGATGTTCATCTTGATGATAACCCTTTGTATTAGGAAATCTACAACACCCACTTATCGAACCAAACAAGTAAATTAATATGCTTCAAATCCCCATCCCTGTCGAGAATTGAATCCAGGAATTTCTCGGTAACTCGCTCTACTATTCCACCCACCAGAACCCGCGCACGGTCTTTCCGACCGCACAGATTCTATAGGCGATATTAATGCCAAAATGATTGTTTAAACACACAATAAATTTAGTGTCGGTCCATAGATTTATAGCACAAATGTATGTCGAGCCTGTTGAGAGTATTTGGCATTATAAGTTACCCTACTAAATATAACAAAAAGAAATATTCCCCTCAATAGTTTATGAAGAATGTTTGGCAATCAGAACTACTTGTTATGAATATCGTTCATTAGAGAATATAAATCTAGTTCAAATTGAGTTCTACGAGTATAAAATGAAAACACGAATGAAACATCACCCTTTCTCTAGCAGCAATTCAAAAAATGTTCATAAACGTTTGTTTTAGGAAGATGAAAGAGAAAACAAGACGAATTCAATAACAAATGAAAACTATTTCACAACATATTCGAATTTACGAAGGCAGTAGTATTCAGACATCATTAAAATCCACTACCATTTCAATATTTTCCACTGCGCGCTGAACACATGTTGGCGATGTGTGCTCTCGGTATATGAAATATGAACATGAAGCACACCTGGTTTTTTGTTTTAGGATGTTTTTCTGTCACAAGTAGCACAGCGCCCAGTGTATATTTTACTTACAGGTAGCTAACGTCTGTTCTCTTCTTCAAGACCAAAAATGCTGCAAAAACCGACCTTTATATCAGAAGCAATACAGTCAAATGATGCATGATGAATCATGTAATCTCTGCGCAACATCATTGCAAGCTCCTTCAAAGAGTTTCGGCGAGTTACGCGACTTCAATTTGGCCCGTCTCTAAAAACCATGAAACTGTTGTTTGCTCCAATGTTCTAGAGACAGAGTATTGAGATTTCATCTTATCAACAACGTCGACGCCCTCCTTTGTAAGGTTATAAAAAGCAAGCCTCTCAGGTTTGTAGGCTTCTCTTGAATCTGGGTCGATCTTATCATCATCATCATCATGCATCGCAAAAACCAAACGTACATTTATGTTCTTTTTAGGAACATGTGAGACAAGTATCCGTTCTCATAACTATGCAGACAGGCTAGTAATTACTTTACGAGGTTTGGTTTGGACAAACATTGCGGAAATCTGGGTTTTTATTATTCATCGTCCCAATCATTGTAAGTATATATTATTGAGTAGTGATTCTGCTCGTGGTACTAAAGTATAGCAATTGACCATAGTAATATTGCGTCCAAATGCGTAAACTGGCTGAAGTATTCGCTCAGGTACGCATTTGCCACTGTTATCAACCTTACAAGGTCCTTCAGGTTGTTTACTAACGTATACTACCATCTTATATATGTAGAATGTTCTGGCATCTACCAAGGTAAATACGTTGATACCGCAATTTTCTGGCCTATTTTCAATCTATTTCATGAAGGGACAACGACCGCGAATGTCTTCTAACATCTCATGAATTGTGAGATATTCAGAAAGTTAATAATAATTCATGCACCTCGAGAGGAAGTCCTCAAAAATCATCCTGATATGTGTTAGCTTATCAGTTTTAATCCTATGACTTCGATCCTATACATACATCAGCATTATAGACCGTTGTACCTTTCAGCGTTCAGTCTGCAAGCCTCTGTGAATTTACTGAACGTCGCTAAAATCCTCTATTTGCAACTACTGCTATGGCCTCATTTAGTTCTATATCCCTTATCATTAAATCGTTAGAAACTGAATCTAATCATCGCCATCTTGGTCTCTCTCTACTTCTCTTACCCTCCACAACAGAGTCCATTATACTCCTGGGTAACCTATCCTCCACCATTCGCCTCAAATGACCCCACCACCGAAGCCGGGTTATGTGCACAGCTTCATCCATCGCTCAGTCCTATCCTAGCATTTTTCTCATTCTGAGCACCCTCCTGTCATTGTTCCCACCTGTTTTGTCCCAGCAATCATTCTCGCTACTTTCATGTCTGTTATTCTAACTTATGAATAAGATGTCCTAAATCCACCCAGCTTTCGCTCCCGTAAAGCAAAGTAGGTCTGAAAACAGACCGATGTAAAGATAGTTACATCCGGGGGCTAACTTTCTTCTTACAGAATATTGTTTTTCTCAACTGTGAGCTCACTGCATTAGCTTTACTGCACCTTGATTCAATCTCACTTACTATATTACCATCCTCGGAGAACACACGTCCTAAATACTTTCAATTATCTACCTTTTCCAGCTTTGCATTACCAATCTGACATTCAATTCTCTTAGACGTTTTACCTACTGGCATATATTTAGTATTAGAAAGGCTAATTTTCATTCCATACTCAATGCACCTACTTTCAAGTTCCAAGATATTAGACTGTAGGCTTTCGGCACAATCTGCCAAGTCATCAGCATATGCCAGACTGCTAACTACATTTCCACTTGCCTGAATCCCTCCCTGCCACTTTATACCTTTTAGCAGATGATCCATGTAAACTACGAACAACGGGGGTGAGAGATTACAGCCTTGTATAACCCCTGCAAGTACCCTGAAATAAGAACTCATTCTACCATAAATTCTCACTGCAGCCCAATTGTCAATATAAATGCCTTTGATTGATTTTAATAATCCACATTCGATCCCATACTACCGCAGTATGCTGAATATCTTTTCCCTCGGTATCATGTCATATGCTTTCTCTACATCTACGAAACATAAACACAACTGTCTATTCATTTCGTAGCATTTATCATTTACCTGGTGCATACTAAAAGTCTGATCCGGACAGCCCCTCTGTTTGATTTTCATTCAAATTTCTCTCAACCACTGATCGCAACCTCCCTTCCAAATGCCAGTGAATACATTGATTGTGATACTAATCAATGAAATATCTCGATAGTTGTTGCAATCCTTCCTGTTCCCTTGCTTATAGATTGGTGCAATTACTGCTTTTGTCCAATCTGAAGGTACCATACCAACACTCCATGCTAATCTTATTACTCTACGGAGCCGTTTCGCCCCCGCCTTCCCGCTATACTTCACCATTTCAGGTTTAATTGCATCTTTTCCTGCTGCTTTATGACAATGGAGTTAATTTGCCTTTCCACTTCCTCAAGCGTAATTTCACCAACATCATTTTCCTCTTCCCCATGAGCTCGGTTGTTCGCGAAACCACCAGGAAGATTTCCTTTTCCGTTGAGAAGATTTTCAAAACATTCCCTCCACCTGTCCAGTGATTCCCTGGGATCTATTATGAGTTCACCTGAATTACCCTAAACACTGTTCATTTCCTTTTTCTCTCCCTTCGTAAGGTTCTTTATTACTGTCCAAGAGGTTTCCCTGCTGCTAGACTTAGCCTTGCCAGGTTATTACCAAAATCTTCCCAAGACTTGCTTTTGGTTTCAACAACGATGTGTTTCGCCGTGTTTCTTTCATCTACGTACAATTTTCGGTATGCATCAGCCCTTGTTTGGAGCCATTTCTGATAAGCCTTCGTTTTACGTCTACAAGCTGCTCGCACTTCATCATTCCACCAAGGTGTTCGCTTTTTCCCATCTTTACACACAGTTGTTCCCAAGCATACCCTTGTTGTTTCTACTACAGCATCCCTGTATGCCACCCATTCTCTTTCTATATCCTGAAACCTGCTTACTGTCCACTGTTTGGAAGTTCTCACTAATCATATCCATGTACTTCTGTCTAACTTCCTCACCGTGGTGATTTTCTACCCTTATACGTTTGCAGACAGATTTCATTTTCTCTCTCCTAGACCTACAGGTACTTAGTACGCTACAGATCAGATAGTGGTCTGTATCATCGAAATATCCCCAGAAAACCCGTTCATTCCCAACAGATTTCCTGAATTCGAAGTCGGTTTTAGATATAGTCTATGAATTTGGTACCCCTACCCTCCCATGTGTAGCGGTGAATAGCCTTATCCTTGAAGAATGTATTCATAACTGCTAATCCCATACTAGCACAGAAGTCCAGCAAACGCTTCCCATTTCTGTTAGCTTCATATTCCCCACATTTACCAATCACCCTTTCGTGCACTTTAGTTCTATTTCCAACTCTCGCATTGAAATCGCCCATTAACACTATCCTATCCTTGCTGTTGACCCTGACTACGACGTCACTCAATGCTTCATAAAACTTGTCAACTTCATCCTCATCTGCAAACTCATATGGTAAATCATCAAACAAATAGCGTCTAGTACTAATCTATTCTCGTTCAAGAGCATGATTCAACCATTCTTCTTCTTTTTCTACAGTCCGGAGGAGTTGATCAACTCTTTCTTGTTCTCTATGATCCATGTCTTCAATTAGAATAAATAACACACTCTGCAGAATTAATCATCCAGACTGGTATGCACGGAGCACAAGCAAAAGAACCAAGTGAAACATTTACTTGCGCGCGGAAGAAAAGACAGCAACTTCGTCCATTTCAGAATTTCCTCGTTGAGACAACAATGGACACTAAATGTAAATTAACTGCCAAATCTACCCACAGCATTCGCTCATTTACGTGCCTAAGAGAAGGTATTGAGCGTGCAATAGTATTCCTGATGAAAATTCCTACCCCACACTCTGCCCTTCCCTTTCTAATACCCGTCATGTACCCTTTATAATCTCCTATTTCTTCCTCGTTATCTCCCCTTACTGGAATTACACTTACTCCTAGCACATCCAGATGCAACCTCTTTGCTGAATCAGCCATTTCTACTTTCATTCTTCCATAACCCCCATTAATATTGATAGCTCCCCATCGAATTCCATTTATTTCACCAAGTTGTTCCCGAGAAGTCCTTGCCTGTCAAGTGGGAGTGGGACTCCGTTACTCCCACAGCTCCGAGGCTTGCTTAAAATATTCTGAGCTCGGTAAATTCATGAAGCAGAATGCTACCCTACTTACACATAGTCCAACTGAGCATCACTCCTCTAACAGGTCAGGGACCAGCGGTGGATTGCATAGTCCTAGCCGTCTGTGCACAAGTAGGGCCATGACTCAGAATATGTCCGAGATGTCCACTCCCATTCCGTAGCAACTGGTATCCCGACTCTCAGGACCACTTATTAGGCCACTCAGCCGTCGCCCATGGTTCACGAACTAGTACGTGACTACAGTAACCCACACCATGAACCATTCGATCATATATATTATCAAAAAATCTGAGAGCACATAAGAGAAACTGAAATCTTGTTCTGGACATCCTAAGGAGAAAAGCTTCAACTCCAGTCCCATCTGTAATCTAAAGGTCCCTCAGGTTCAAATGTCTTGATTTGCTACACCTGCCAAATGATGAAGACCAATTACAGCCTTTATTTCAGCAATGTTTGAGTTAGCAGCATCACGTGGTCTGTCATAGTTAGGCCGCTCTTTTTTTTTTTTTTTTTTTTTTTTTTTTCATAAATTGGTGTATGTTACAATTTCCTCTAGTACCTCGTAAGGGAAATACAGCTGTCATTCTTCTAAAGGAAGACTGGACATGTCTTGCTTCTCTTAAAGCACCTGGTAAATGAGATGGTTTTACCATATTCCGTTTTCTTGTTCACCCTGTTCTATGTATTGCACGAGCATCCCACATTGCCCTTACCAATGAGATGCGTTGCTGGATCAGACATTGTGAAAGGAATGTCTCTTTCATGTTCATATTCACCAGACCCTTCGACTTCTGTATTATGTGCACTTTCATTCACTGAATCATTCCCTAACGGATGGTCATTATTAGAAGTCTGGGTGTCAGCAAACGGCACACAGTCAGAATCGTCATCATCAAACAAATAGCGTCTAGCAGTAATCTATTCTCGTTCAAGAGCATGGTTCAAACATTCGTCTTCTTATTTCTCTACAGTCCAAGAAGTTGATCAACTCTTTTTTTGTTCCTTATTATCCAATTAGAATAAATAACGCAATCGACATAATTAAGTATTCAGACTTGTATGCACACGGCACAAACAAAAGAACAGTGTAAGACATTTACATGCGCGCGGAAGAAAAGTCCGCAGCTTCGTCCAGTTCAGAATATACTTGTCGAGACAACAATGGACACTAAATTTAAATTAACTGTTGCTGCAGTGGTGTTTCCAACAGTCCGACAAAGGATGAGAGGAGCAAGAGCATAGCCAGATTTAAGCTCGCTGCAAGTTACGGAGAAAAAAGTGAATGTGCGGTCGAAAAGACCGCGAGCGAGTCCTCGAGTGTTTTAATGGGAGACTGCAACGCAGACCATTTGGCCAACGAGCCGGACTGGATATTGTATCACATCTGCATTTACGATTTTCATACTATTAATATTTATATTTTAATATCCTTTATAATTATAAAATAATTAAAACCGTAGAGAACTCGGCTTACTGAAGCAAATAAAAATGGGACTGGTGATCTCGACATTATGTCCCCTTTATTATTATCATCATATTATTATTATTATTATTATTATTATTATTATTATTATTATTATTATTATTATTATTGAATGAAGGAAAATAGGTTACCTAGAAAAATGATACATTCTCTTCTGGAGGATGAGAGGGGTAGACGGAGACCAAGGCGACGATGGTTAGACTCAGTTTCCAACGATTTAAAAGTAACAGGTACAGAACTAAACGACACCACAGAACTAGTTACATATAGAGGATTGTGGTGGCGATTATTAAATTCATATAGGCTTGCAGACTGTACGCTGAAAGGCACAGCAATCTACAATGAAGATATATGTATGTACCTATATTATTATTATTATTATTATTATTATTATTATTATTATTATTATTATTATTATTATTATTATTATTATTATTATTATTATTATTATTATTATTATTATTATTATTATTATTATTAAGGTCTCAGATATCAGGTTCTGTAATTTTTCAGGTGGTATCATTCAAGCGGCCCGCGTACCCTTATCGACGTTACTATTTAAATGTCATCTACCAGCGAAATCAAATTGTACAACTCTGAATCTAAGGCAGATTTGCCACTATTGGTCTTTAATACGCTAGCAATTGTGACTTGCACTCTAAAGACTTTTGCCCATCATTCAAAATTAGATTACGCAGGCAGGGATCGTACTTGAAAATACGGGTTTTGAGTCGGATATTCCACCATGATCCAGTGAGCTATTACCAGTACCACCATCATCATCATCTGCACCGTCATTATCTTCGTAATCATCATCGAACATTCGCAACGTACAGTTCACTGATCCCAAAAAGCTTCTAGAGCACCATTCTTGTACTTGTGTGGAAAGTTAGAAATTTCATTTCTCTTCCAGGAGGATTCAATTTAACTTTGTGAGTCGTTATTACGAACCTCTATTATTCAATTTGAATTATCTTCACTGCTTGCTACCGCTCTTTCTGATAGCATCCGGGTCGTCCCAACGAGCGCCTCCATAAACTCTCCAATTACTTTCAATGTATCCATTCTGATATAGAGAGATGCCACCACGAGAGGAAGAAAGGAAACAGTGAACTATGGCATTAGTTGTCTAAATATATGCTCTCCTGCTAAGAATTATATGTCCTCTGAAATTAAGATAGACTTATTGTTTTTTTATAAAATACCGTCTCATCATATTTTCCTAAAATTATTCCTTCAGTGTACTGTGTCTATTTCTTTTTATTTATTTTGACTCCTTATCTTATTCTTATTATTTTTATTCTAATTCTGCTGTGTGACATCCCCAGTCTCCCGTACGTTGGTGATCACCACAGCTAATGCTTCTAGCTCTTCTACAACAGGATGCATTTGTTCAATGGTCTCTATGAAAGTCTAATCTTTTATATTATCAAGGCTAGTTGTTAGACTTTTCCCTTTTTCTATTTATTAGTCTATTTCGTCCTCAAAATAAGCTGTAGGACCTTTCAATTTCGCCAGGTATGTAGACTACCATTCTGCTATTAATAAATAGCAGTAAATCTCGTTTATCGTGAACGCGTTGCAAAGTGTGTTCGTTGCTTAAATGTTTACTTATAGAAAAAATCTCAGATTGTTTCGAGTATGAACTTAACAAATTTTCATACCGAAATTTATTAATTTATTCATTTACTCGTACCAGACGCCCACTAGTAGTATGGATATAAATAATATGTAAGGTTGTAGGCTATATATAATGTGCAGTAAATACTGTATATAAGAGATAAATAAATGCAGTACATTAACACAATGTTCAATCAGATGGTTTTTGTCCAAAGTGTGTCACACATCTAAGAATTTGTCACTGGTAAACATTAATCCCTTATTATAACATAGACGGAGACGAAGGGAATTGAGACACATGTGTTTCAATACCTGTTCTCCACTCCAACTTCCAACTCTAGGTTTTAAACGGTTACGTATTGTCCATACAACCCATTTCACGCAATATTAATTCAAAACAAAGAAGCATCATTCCCCGTAGAAACCGTTGATATCCCTTCGAAAACTGGATGGTAACGGCTTCTATTTTTCGTAAACTCAGCACAAAGACTTTGCCTAGAGAAAAGTTAATTTGGTTCTCATTTCTCAATGAAATACCGGGCACAATGAGTTTCCGAAAGTGAGGTCTTAATTCTTAATTTCCGACCTGCTGACGAATAATCGAACCCATGTCCTTTCAGGTGAAACTAACAAGCCCTCTTAGCGTCGGCTAGACAGTTTAAATCATAGGGTTATACATTCAGTAAATGTCTTTAACTAAGGGAATAATGACCGTTGAAGCAAGTTTATTGGTACCGAGCAAGTTGCCTACACGATACGAGTCGTGTAAGTATAAGCTGAAATTCAACAGATAGTGCACTCAAGCTCCACCAGCGGCAGCACGTAGCTTACAGTTGCACCCGCTCATGTGGCGGTCAGTGCCAAGTTATCCCGGTAGCTCGTGATTTCTTCTCAGGGTATTCAATTTTCCGCTCAAAAAATCTGTGATTTTATATATAGTTATTTTACGTGGTTCCGGATGAGAATCAGTCCGCTGGGAAACGCATCACGGGAGTACCTACACGCACAAGTACGAACCTGTGGCCGATAACTTCAAAAGGAATCTCTTTCCATTTTGAAACTAATCAATTGCTTATATCTACAAAACTTATTAACTAACATACAAACTAGCCGTGACTCAAAAAGAAATTAAGACACTGTCACTTATTAAAAGGAAAATATAAGATTATTTATTAAATAAATAATGTTCAATGTAAGATAAAGTGAAATCTGGGTAGTATTATTTGATTAATATTTAAGTATGAAAGATTAGAGTCAGCGCTGGCTCAAATAAAATAAAACAATTAAACCTTAAAATATTTACATTCTTTCTTATTGAATGTTCAAATTCATATTAATATTTACTTCAATATTCGTAGCCATGTTCCGAAAAGTATTTCATTTTCTCCAAATATATTCAAGAGATCACTGAGCAATCACGGTATCAATAAAAATACTCGTAGTTAATACTGACACGCTAATTATTTAAATTATTCATACAACATTTAAGTCATCTCGCTGAGATAAAATGAATGGTTTGCTAACTTGAAACGTAATAAAGTTAAATGGGAAAAAGTCAGATTATAAATGTAAATCTGCTCTTATCTTCACGTAAGTATTTCCCAAACTGACTCTTGTGTGAGTATTAAATCGTAAAAGTGTTCTCCAACTTTTCCATTCATAAATCTTAATCATTCATAAATTTGAACTCTGATTATTTGGTCACATATTTCGAGCACGCACAAATAACAACTTCCGGGCTAAGACAATACCTCCCTAAAGCCTACTACATATGGCTCCAAACTAACCATTATCATATTCTTCATATTTAAAATACTTCAATTGAAATCATTACTGTATGAAAAGAAATAAACATCTATCTAACTATTCAAGTAGTTTCCAATCCACACACTCCTCTATCAACGGCTCAATGTGCTATAGCAATCTGCTCTTTATCAATATCTCATATGTATACAAGCTACTCAACTCGTATGGACAGTATAGAATGAAATTATTACGTATTATACTGTAACGTCACCGCATCAAAGAATATCGGATGTATATTAAGTCATGAGCCTAGTAAACCATGTATTAAAGCACTCTCTTATATTCAGTACCTGTCATTCACACCAATGTCAGACATAAATATAACTGTCACGATACACAATTCTACCATAATACATGTCAATCTTACCTTAAAATGGTCATCTGCGCGATGTACACACTTTATCATATTCTTTCCAATATGGCACAGAAACTCACCTCGTAATTCAACACAACGTTTCCTTGGCAAATGGCAATTCTTACACTTACGGTAGAATATAACAAACCTCTATACTTCAACTATTCATCAATATACTCCAATAAATAATCACATTTCAACGCCATTCCAGCATACATTAACATAACACCGGCATACATATTGCCGTATGCATATAGCCAATTACACCCAAAACTATATGCCAGACATTCTAGAATTGCCTTGATAAAATACGCATTTAATAACCTTTATCTTAAAAATTGCAGTACGAGTTCAATGCCCTCTTTCTATGAAGAAAGGAATACGTAATTTGACAATATTCATCAGTATCGCGCAGGTAATTCGTGACGTAATCTATGTACAGGTAAGCGAGATTAATCGAAATTTCACTAGTTAAATAGACTCATTGCTACTAGGTCTTCACAAGTAACACTTCTTTCTTTTATCCAAACTAGTTTCTACTGTATGTGTGCAAGTGCGGTAGCTTGTACATGTCATAATAGAATTCTAAATCTACACTTCCATCTTATCTTATTGCCTTAAATATCTCACACTTCACTTTATATTTCACACACGTTCTTAATTAATTCATAAATATCACCAAATATTCAGCACATGCCGAGTTAGATTGAGGGTGCAGATTACAAGAAACTACTCTACTAAAGAAATGTATGGACTTAGCTCGTCAGTTGCTACGTTTGGTCTGGTTGTTGCTCCATTCCTCGGTTGTAGTTAGATCCTCCGATCGGATCTGGATCTCTGGTTGGATAGCATCTTCCTGGTCATCAGCTGGTCACATGGTTCGCCGGTCCACTCCTCATCGTCCGGTCTTTAGGTAGCCGGTGCTCATCTTCATCATCATGTCCACTGGTTGGCCGGTTCAATCATTATCAGCTGGTCCTCTGGCTCGACGGTGCATATCCCCAGTTCAGTCCATCATGTTAATTTAGCAGACAGTCATCATCTCGAATCTGCGGACAACGAAGAAAATTCCTCTTGCGGAGCAATCAGTCATGTTATATTCCATATTTCTAGTACTTATTGTAAACGACGAAGTTTTCTTCAGTTGAAATAATTTCTCCGTAGATAACTATTGAGTTTACTACCGCAGCGGTAACTATCTTCACGTATGAAATTATTAGTTCTACAATATGGTGAGTCCCTTTTGCTTCAATCGTTGAGTGGCAGCTCACGAATCCAAGTCAGTCGTATCTCACCACAAATTATTAATTTATATAATATTTCGTATCTTTTCTTAGCAAACGCCAGTGAATTAATTTATCGTATGTTATCTCCAATTGTAAATAGTTAATATCCTCCTCAGTAGTTTAGGAAATTCTTCAGTAATGAAGCTTCGCTCGTATTCGCGTCTAACTTCTTCGGATGCAATTTTTAAAGTATCAACTTAAACAATCCTTCCGCTCCTATATTTTTTTAAAACAATTCAAAATGAGCCTCTACTGTTCTGTAGTGTCTTCCAAATCAAGTCCATTCCGTGACGTGCATAGCCTCCTATATGCTGTATTAATAAGAAGTTCATTGCCTTAGTAGATCGCATGGGCCATACCTTCCTACGCCGCCATTTTGTAGATGGACTACGAGATGCGAACGGGCACACAGTTAAATGTCGAATTGTCCTAAAGATCACAGGAATAATCCTGTGGTTTTTACCCTTAAAACAATCATTAATCACCATCACAAACTACTCTATGGTAGGGTCTGGACATCTTGGTAACCAAGCAAAAATCACTCGCCTAGGGTTGTTTCGGTCTTGGTGAATATCTTCAATAATGTGTAATGATCCTGTAGTCTTCTCTAAATATTGATCCCGCTTAGAACCTTATGAAAGCAATAACAGACTTGCATTGGACTCCTACCAGCAAATAATCTAATTTCAAGTTCAGTGAATACACGGAGCACTCTGTAAAGGGTTGTCACAACAAAATGTAAATTTTTAAGGTCCATTTTCTCTTACAAAACTATATGCTATGAAAATGTAAATATGTAAATCAAGACTATGTAATCTTTATTGAATTCACAGTAATGACATGCTTTTCCATCGCAAGAATATTAGATTTTAAATTAAAACATATTCTTCAGAAACCCAAACAGGTCTACCCAGCTACCCATCCATTTGTATAGACCATTCCCTGCGTCAGAACTGAATGAATTCATGCAATCTACTCGGTATACAGCTAAATTCACTACATTAATAGTACTTTCCGATATTGCCTCCCTAAAGTATAGACCTAATGCTAGCAGTAGAAATCCTCCATACAACTTAGTGCGATGAATTCAAATGCTAGTTTAATTTATGAATGCTGGAGAGGAGTTATCAACACTTTTGATTTCAGAGCCAGATCCACATAAAATTCCTAAACTGACAGATCGATTTACGGAATTTTACATGTTTCTATTTAAAATTACAAATATTTTGATCTGAAATATTTTTCACATATTGTATTAATAAAAATAAAGGATATACTATAGATGTTGATTTGTTTACAGTGACACTCCTAAATAAAATGTTTCGAAATTAGAAGGCCACTGTCGCTTCCTTCCCACGCTTACACCTCTCCTATTCCCTCATCTCCATGTCGGTGCAACGTAAAACGAATTGTAATTGTATGTAAACTACAAAAATATCGGTCCCTGTCCCTAAACAGGATAAAAAAATGAAATATTTGGTTTTGGGGTGGTGAAGTATTTTGCAGGTTGCATAGTGTACATTCACGACAATGTCCACAGATAACTGTCAATCCCTTTATATTTAAACGACGAGATAACAACTGTTCCACCGGGCGAGTTGGCCGTGCAGTTAGGGGCGTGCAACTGTGAGCTTACATCCGGGAGAGAGTGGGTTCGATCCCCAATGTCGGCAGCCCTGAAGATGGTTTTCCGTGGTTTCCAATTTCCACACCATGCAAATACTGGGGCTATACCTTAATTAATGCCACAGCCGCGTCCTTTCCACTCCTAGGCCTTCCCTATCCCATCGTCACCATAAGACCTATCTGTGTCGGTGTGAAGTAGAGACAATTGCAAAAAAAAAAAAAAAAAAAAAACAGTGGAGTATGGTATGCATAACGAAATACTTTTAAATAATCGTATTGTCATTTCTGCGACTTACATGTCCAATAAGGCTCACATTTTTCTTCCCAATTGTAACGGTTCAAATCCCGTATATTATTATTATTATTGTGCCGAGGTATCTGTGGAACAGCAGAGGTGAAAGGAGGTGCGGGGGTGAACAGGTCTCAGAATACGAAATTAAAGTTAAGATAAAATTTAACAAGGTTATATTTTCTTAGCAAAATCAAGAGATAACAAGAATGGCAGGTACAGAGTAGCAAGGTAACAAATGTACAATCACAGTATTCACAGGATTTGGGCTTCGCGCCCCGGACTCACAATTCTTGAGCAATTAGCCCAACTTTACCCAAAAAAACAAGAATTGACAAAGGGGCAGAAGACCCCAATCATGTTCAGAAGCATTTGCTCCCAATTACAAGGTAAGGCCTCCTCGAGGCACCAAAATCAATTTCAAAAGAGCGATCCGCTCTCAAAGTTTAAGCCTAACAAAGGCCACACCAAACTCAACTTTCAAGCTGTCCTCCAAGGACATAGACACAGGGGTAAAAAGATACCCAATCTACTGAGACCTATTAAGTGAAGAAACAGAAATATTACATGGCCTCGACAATACCAATTTGAGAGGAGGCGTTCTTGCACTCCTAATACATTTTGTTTAAAACCTACTTGGAACTAGGCCGTTAATGCAAGGGATAATCCCATACTAAAGAGGTGACTTATATGAGAAGACAATTTACATTACGTTAGACTGGAAGAAACGGTTGAGAAAATAAGTTCACCTCAAAGCCATATGCGTAGGAGCTCGAGAGGGTTAAGCACTCTCTATCCCAATTTATAGTTTAAACAGATAGAATTGGTACCGAGTGTCTTTACATTTTAAGGGAAAGTTACATGGTAAAAGGCTTCGGACCTGCCCCGAGAGTTAAACTGCTGAGCTAGCAAGAAAAGAAGTTATTAAAAGGCCATTACCTTGTGGTTGAACTGCTGCCCGAAGAAAGAGGCGCTTCCCGCCCCCTGCTACGTCCTATACACACAGAAAGATGTTACTGAAGTGGCCCGGAGACCCGAAAATCAGCAGTTTATATACTCTCGCGGAAAGTTCGAGGCGTTTCAGGAATGAGAACACCCTCCCACAAGAATTTTATTGGTTAGGGTTAAGCAACATATCCAAGTTGGGGAAGATACACCTGATTGGTCATAAATTAATTAAAGAAATTCGGGATTGGCTAAATTCAAACCTGGCGGAAAGAAGGGGTTAATATTGCCAACATAAACGATAACTGAAAGAAATTTAACAAAGAACAAACTTTTAAACACAAAATTTCTTCAAAAACATAGTTCTTTCACTTCGCGCTAGGGTGCATAATAGTTTTTCTTCGGTAGTGCCATCTGGAAGCGAATGTTCACACTTCTTACTACAGGCAAAACAAAACTACATCGTAAACAACCCAGTTCAGAAACTTCAAAATTTACAAGTAGTGACATCTTCTGAGAAACTTGAAAATTAACACCGTAGATAAGGTTCAGACTTCCTCCAGTAGAGGAGTTTCAACTGGAGCAAAGATTGAATTAGCGGCATGGAGGTGTACCACCCGGTACAATTATTATTATTATTACTATTATTATTATTATTATTATTATTATTATTATTATTATTATTATTATTATTATTATTACTGTATCTGGTAATGATAATGATAATGATGATAATAATAATGATAATAATATTAATAACAAGTGATATATATATTTTACGACACATTAACTACTTTTAAGATTTTCGTGAATATAAAACAAAAATAAAAAGAGAGAGAAAATTCTATACAATTGCTAAACTATTAAATAAAGAGTGGCTTACACCGCGAAGAACACAAAAATTAATTTTTATTTAAAAAAGTATGTGGAAAAGAGAAACTTAAAGAAATCAAAACAATAATACGAATGAGAATAAGGAAAGTTAACATGGATAAGGCGGCTGTTCGACTCGTTGCGTTGGCTGAATTATTATTTTATTATTTATTTTGCACTAACTGTAGTTACAATTTAGGGAAGGTGAATGGAGAAAGGGCATAGCTCCACATACACAAAAGTCAGTGTACAGATCTTCGATTCAGACGGTCCCGGGTTCGATTCCCGCCCAGGGCGGTTTTTTATCAATTCTGAATAATTCTTCTGGCTCGGGGACTGGGTGTATATGTCCGTCCCAACATTCTCCTCATCATATTCAGACAACATACCACACTACCAACCACCACAAAAACACGCAATAGTGATTATATCCCTCCATATAGGGTGGGCATCAGGAAGGGCATAGGACGCAGTTTGCACCCCTAGACCCCACAGGTGTCGTGGTAGGAAAAGAAGAAGATGGATAAGAGGCCTGCTTGTCCTAGAATGATGAATATAATTACTAGTAGGTTACATATAATTTCAAATGTAGTAATATAAAATATATAATATATAAATAGCATGTTGTTATGGAAAGATACTCCAAAAGAGTTGTGACAAAAAGTTAATAATTTTATTCGCTTTACGTCCCGATGACTACATTTTTACTGTTTTCGGAGACGCGGAGGTAGAGGAATTTAGTTCCGCAGGAGCCTTTTTACGTATCAGTAAATCTACCGACACGAGGCTGACGTACGGTATTTGAACCTGTCAAGTTGTGGTCAGAAGGCCAGCGCCTGAACCGTCTGAACTGAGAAAAAGGTAAGCATTAAATAAGCTATGGAAACTGAAAATACACGTTTTTTATAGTAATTGTCAAATAATTATAGGAGGAAAATGTAATGCATACATCAGACTTCAATGAATTTTAATAGTTTCAGGCGATCCGGAACTAAGGGATGGTGTTACTTTATTTTATTATATTCTACTCTATACTTTATACGGTTTTCGGAAACGCAGAGGTGCCAGAATTTTGTTCTGCAGTAGTTCTTTTAGGTGTCAGTAAATCTGCCGACACGAGGCCAACGTATTTGGGCACCTCCAAACTTCAGGATCAAAACGTAAAACTAGAGATTTCTAAAGTGTTAAGTAAGGGTCGAACTTAACCCTGTATGAAAATATCGAGTTAGAACTTTGATCCCTATCCTAATTTAAATTGTCTTGTTTCCTTTACCATGGCTTGTGATTATTGGATGATATTTTTCGTACATCCTGTATAGGTACAGTTATAGGTACGGTATAGGTACGGTTATAGCCGATAGTCACACAAACTGGTTTTATTTTATTTTTTGTGGTAAAAATGGCATATCTTTAAGTTTTTAGGCTTCACACTTTGAAGATGAATAATTAACACATGTTAAAACTTCAGTAAACGTAACTGAACTAGGTATTGGAGTTACAGAACAGTATGTGTGGAGTTGAACTGAAAGGAATTTCATTGGCTTTCGCTTGAAGAATAGATCCATTGATCGGCAAATTATTAGTTCTATGCTACTTAAACCATCTAAGTAAACATTTTGCAATATCTTTTTGCTCAGATAATCTGGCCTTCCTGAGTTTTAAAGAGTTTTCTTCGGAAAAAGACTGCATTTCTCTCTCTGTCTTTCCAAATTACAGAAATTGTTCAACGTGATACACCCAAACCTTCGCGATGCTAACGTTTGTTTCCCCAGTTTCTAATCATATTATGTGTGGCTTTTCTTTAATATTAAACACTTTCCTTTTCTTTTGCGATATATTCACAACTATGATTCCCTTGACTATTTAACAGAGAGGCTGATCTGAATTCTACAACAATAAGCGTCGCATTGTTGTCAACAATCTCTAAATACGTAACAAACAAAAATCAACATTGGACCTTATAGACGACACATATCTTTGATGATGTGATAAAAATGCGTCGTTTTATACGAAATGTCTTAATATTGTCGTAATAAGTGACGTCGTACTAAACTATTTTTTAAATACAGTGTTCATGTAGGATTTAGACGGAACCGTTAGATTTCCAATATATCGTTAAAAGCGATCTCGCAATAAACGAGTTCGAATGTACATGCCTTCTACGGTAAACCAACAGTAGCTGATGATCATTCGTGGATTATATTTCTTCTAATAATATGTATCTATGAAGTGAAAATGAAATTCAGAAGATTTCTATCTAATTTCGTATTTCCAGGAATACCTTGTTGTTTTTTTTATCGGACGCACTTCCATAATTTGGGAGGATCTGACAACAGTGTTCGACATTAGTATTTCTGTATGCAATAATATCGGAACGAGTGTGCGTGTCATGGCACTCAATGATAATTTATCTCACATCAGATGGGAAATTCGCTTCTAGATTCCACACAATGTGTCACGAGTCGATGCACCGCTTTGCATTTTATATAATGTTAAATATTTGGAGGTCAGTCTGCTGTTATAGTAGTTATTTTAGTATCAGTTTGTGAGCAAGCCAGTCTTTACGCAAACGTGTTATTTATGTTGTGAAACAACAAACATATACTTGATATCGTTTGAATTACATTTCCCTACCAAGCATATGCTGGGGCTGTATCGTAATTAAGGCCACGGTCGCTTCCTTCCCACTCCGAGTCCATTCCTATCCCATCGTCGCCATAGGACATGTGTGTCGTTGTGACGTGAAGCAAACTGTTAAAAAATAATTGTTTGAATTAGAGGCTAAAGGCGTGTTTGTAAACACTATGAGGTTGAAACCCCTCCCATAACCTCTGGTATGTGATGAATGCACACATTTGTAAAAATATCCCTAAAGGAGTACAAGATGAAAATAAATAAGTCCAAAACAAAAGTAATGGATGGACGTCGAACGAAGGCAGGTGATGTAGGAAATAGATTAGGAAATGAAGTCTTAAAGGAAGTAGATGAATATTGTTACTTGGGTAGTAAAATAACTAACGATGGCAGAAGTAAGGAGGACATAAAGTGCAGACTAGCACAAGCAAGGAAGAGCTTCCTTAGGAAAAGAAATTCACTCACTTCAAACATTGATATCGGAATTAGAAAGATATGTTTGAAGACTTTCGTGTGGAGCGTGGCGTTGTATGGAAGTAAAACATGGACGGTAACTAGCTCAGAAAGAAAGAGAATAGAAGCTTTTGAAATGTGGTGTTACAGAAGAATGCTGAAGGTGAGATGGATAGATCGAATCACGGCGCGCGGCTGTGAAGCTTGCATCCGGGAGATAGTAGGTTCGAATCCCACTATCGGCAGTCCTGAAAATGGTTTTCCGTGGTTTCCCATTTTCACACCAGGCAAATGCTGAGGCTGTACCTTAATTAAGGCCACGGCCGCTTCCTTCCAACTCCTAGGCCTTTCCTATCCCATCGTCGCCATAAGACATATCTGTGTCGGTGCGACGTAAAGCCCATAGCAAAAAAAAAAAGATCGAATCACGAATGAAGAGATACTGAATCGAATTGGTGAGAGGAGATCAATCTGGCTAAATTTGACGAGAAGAAGAGATAGAATGATAGGACACATCTTACGACACCCAGGACTTGTTCAGTTGGTTTTTGAAGGAAGTGTAGGTGGTAAGAACGGTAGGGGTAGACCAAGGTTTGAATATGACAAGCAGATTCGAGCAGATGTAGGATGCAATAGTTACGTAGAAATGAAAAGATTAGCACAGGATAGGGTGGCATGGAGGGCTGCATCAAACCAGTCTATGGACTGATGACTCAAACAACAAAGGCTTATGGACCTCTGTGGCGCAGTCTGTGCTACGTGAGTGTGTGTAAATGTGCCAACACTATTTCGATGACTTCCGAGATATTGACACATTACTGTAGCGAAAAATTTCTCGTCTTACTAATTTGGTATCTTACCAAACGACGACAAAAGGAAACGCATGCTACAATTGGCCTTGGCGTTCCAAGACGATTGCTGCCCAGACAGATGACCTGCAGTCAGTGGTGTGCCATTGTTCGAGACCGCTTCTCACGGATCTGAGCGAATTCTTTTCCACACATCAGTCCAGAATTAAAATTTCTGAGTTGGTCGGGGCTGGCTCGTGGCTTTTATATTCTATATTTACGTAATGATCATCGTTTCGAGCTCAATGAAATAGGGGTAGCAAGTGTGAATGCTTTTAAGAGCAGAAAGTGGAATTCTGCTAGAGGTATATAGACGTGAAGTCATTTATGTAAATTCATTAACGCAATGTGAATTCCAGGCCCATCAGGTCACTGTAAAATATACACTGGAAATCTCCGTTCTTAAATTTTTCGACTTTCTGATTGGGGATCGAACCCACACTCTTCCAGTTGAACCGCCCACGCCTTTACCGCCTAGTCCAGGCAGTCCCTATTTATAACACATACAGAGAACAAAACTTCACAGGAATATACTGTTCTGTCCTTACATTTAAAAACATTGTGTCACCGTCTCCCAATATGTCGTATTATTTGTGTAGCTTGTTGCCAAATATACTAATGAAAATATTTCACTGCATTATTTCGATGAGTTTATGGAAGGACACATGCACCTGCGTGTTAAAAATGAAAGTGAAAACTAGGAAACGGTAAAATTGTGACGATTGTTGTTGAAGTTTTGATATACCTCATACGTATACCAGACTGGTCATGGAACTATGAACTAAATAGTCCTTTTTCAGGTGGGTTGAGTGGCTCAGACGGTTGAGGCGCTGGTCTTCTGACTTCGACCTGGCAGGTTTGATCCTGGCTCAGTCCGGTGATATTTGAAGGTGCTCAAATATGTCAGCTTCGTGCGGGTAAATTTACTGGCCCGTAAAATAGCTCCTGCGGGAAAAAATTCTGGCACCTCGGCAAATCCGGAAAACCGTCGAAGGTAGTTTTGGGACGTAATACAATAGATCTAAAAGCTCCACAGCTGCTCAAGCGTCTGGGACAAATGAAATAAAGTACACTTCTCTCCATCTGCACACAATATAAGACAATACTAACTACCACAGAAACACGCAATGTTCAATATGTCCCACTACAAAGGTTTGGTGTCAGAAAGGGCATCCAACCTTAACAATTATTCAAATGCGTATCAAGTGCAGACCTCAAAAGTTGGAGAAAAGTCCAGGAAGAAGAAGTAGACTTAAATTTCTAAACAGGGAGTATGTCCTCAATGTTTTGCAATGGTACCCCTGGATCCACTTTTCCCAGTCCATTCATATGTTTCGTTAAAAGACGTTCTCGAAACACATTTGGCATCACATTTTGTCATTTTTCAATCTCGATATCTATTTTCCTAGCAGGTTTACTACAACATACTGTAGTTAAAAAGAGGTTGTGATAGACGGCCTCGGTGCCTCAGATATGCTTTTATTTCAGCCATAAATTTGACAGGGAGAGAATGTGATAGTAACTATATAATTTATTAATATTAATATTAATATTATTATTATTATTACTACCGGGCGAGCTGGCCGCGTGGTTAGGGGCGCGTAGTTGTGAGCTTGCATTCGGGAGATAGTGGGTTGGAATTCACTGTCGGCAGCCCTGAAGATGGTTCTCCGTGGTTTCCCATTTTCACATCAGGCAAATGCTGGGGTTGTACCTTAATTAAGGCGACAGCCGCTTCTTTTCCACTCCTAGCCCTTTCCTAGCCCAACGTTGCCATAAGACCTATCTTTGTCGGTGAGAAATTGGAAATTTATTGAACATCTCCCTTGGTAAGTTATTCCATTCCCTATCTCCCCTTCCTATAAATGAATATCTAATGTCATTCCTTTATATACAGGGGCTACTGTAGCAACTCTCCATTCATTTGGTATAGCTTCTTCAACCAAACAATAATCTTTTTTTTTTTTTTTTTTTTTGCTAGTTGACGTCGCACCGACACAGATAGGTCTTATGGCGACGATGGGACAGGAAAGGGCTAGGAGTGGGAAGGAAGCGACCGTGGCCTTAATTAAGGTACAGCCCCACAATTTGCCTGGTGTGAAAATGGAAAACCACGGAAAACCATTTTCAGGGCTGCCGACAGTGGGATTCGAACCTACTATCTCCCGAATACTGGATACTTGCCGCAATTAAGCGACTGCAGCTATCGAGCTCGGTAAACAATAATCAAATAAGTACTTCACATATGGTACTATATCCCAACCCATTGTCTTTAGTATATCCCCAGAAATCTTATCAATTCCAGCCGCTTTTCTAGTATTCAACTTTTGTATCTTATTGTAAATTGTTATCATATGTAAATTTTAAAACTTCTTTAGCATTAGTCTCCTCCTCTATCTGGACATTATCCTTGTAACCAGCAATCTTCACATATTGCTGACTGAATACTTCTGCCTTTTGAAGATCCTCACATACACACTCCCCTTGTTCATTAATTATTCCTGGAATGTCCTTCTTGGAACCTGTTTCTGCCTTAAAGTATCTATACGTACCCTCCGAATGTTTCACTAAAATGTGTATGACTGCCAATTATACTTGCCGTCATGTTATCCTTAGCTGCCTTCTTTGCTAGATTCAATTTCCTATTAAGTTCCTTCAATTTCTCCTTACTTCCACAGCCATTTCTAACTCTATTTCTTTCTAATCTGCACCTCCTTCTTAGTCTCTTCATTTATTTATTATAATAAGGTGGGTCCTTACCTTCCTTGCCACCTTTAAAGGTACAAACCTGTTATCACATTCCTAACAATTGCTTTAAAACCATCCCAGAGTCTGTTTAGATTTTTATTTACCGTTTTCCACCGATCATAGTTACTTTTTAAAATCTTCCTCATGCCTGCTTTATCAGCCATATGGTACTGCCCAATAATCCTACTTTTAAGACTTTCCTTTCTATCACATTTGTTTTTAACTACAACAAAAACATCTACGGTATTACTTCGGTTTCTCCATAGAGCTCATCTGGTTTTACCAGCACAACATCCAGGATATTTTTCTTCCTAGTTGGTTCCATCACTTTCTGAATCAGCTGTCCTTCCCAGCTTATTTGCCATTTGTTCGTCATGCTTCCTGTAGTTCGCATTTCCTTCCCAACTGACATCTGGTAAATTCAGATCTCCCGCTACAATCACATTCCTTTCCACGTCGTTTCCCACATAGCTGATTATCTTATCAAATAATTCTGAATCCGTGTCAGCGCTACCCTTTCTCGGTCTGTACACACCAAAGATATTAAGTTGTCTATTACCTTTAGAAATGACCCTTACACCTAGAATTTCACGTTTGTCATCTACAACCTTTTCGTAGTTTACGAGCTATACTTTCACCAGAATGAATACTCCCCCTCCCGCCATTCCTATCCTATCTCTACGATACACACTCCAGTTCCGTTAGAAAATTTCTGCATCCATTGTAACGGTTCAAATCCCGTTACAAGATGATATCTGTATTTTTATTATTTTATCTGTATTATTATTATTATTATTATTATTATTATTATTATTATCATTATTATGTTATCTGTGATATTGTTACTATTATTGTAATTATCCGTTTTATTCAATTCGATTTTGCAATTGCCTGTTGCTTGCAAGATTTTACTTAGATGTATGCATATATACGTATGTGTAGATTATCATTAAACACCTGTACAGTGAGAATTGTTGTATATATCAGAGATTGGATGTGACGTTGGTGCATTGTGCAATATTGTTGGCGATTCTGCCAACTCATCGCCACGCCATGGCTATGTCATTGTATTTATTTGGAATATGCGCTCAGAGAGTCAGCCGCCTGCGGGCTATTTCACCTCTGTGTGTAATATCTGTCGCGTAGGTGGGAGTATGTCATTGTTATTTCTGGAGATTACGTAGTTGTGTCAACCAACGTCTATATAAGGTGGGTGCATATTGTAGCGTCAGTCATTAGTTATACGGATGCAGTACAGTGAAGTAGTCTACTAGATCAAGAGGCCTTAGTTGGTCAGTCAACCAGTGTGAACGAGAGATGGTGAAGACTCAGTGAGCCATTATTGGTCATTGAGAGAGTGAGACCAAATGATTGGTCCGTCACTTAGTGGAAGACACGGACGCAAGGGCTTACCATGAAGTCAGAGAGGGCAACCCTGGACCTGCCAAGAGGTAATACCATATTGACTTACAAAGAAGTCAGATGATATGGAGAAGAAGCAGTCACAAGGATGTATCACCAAGTTAGGCGTGACACATCTACAGTAAACACCAGAGCAATGGATTACGTCGTAATTACACTAAAAGTGTTGAAGGTACAGTCAAGTGAATCAGTGAGGGAAATATTTCGTATAAATTGTTAAATGTCCGGTCAAGAAGAATTCAAATTCATGCCTAGTTTCTTTCAGTTGCAATGTCATAATTTCATATTCTCATCTGTTTTATCGCAACAAGACTCACTATTTTTTTGATATATTATTTAAAGAATATATATTGTTCTATCAAACGAATTCATAGTTTCATTTCATTAACAGTAAAATATCTTAACCTCAAAATTAATGGGGGAACCGAACGCCAATCTCCTTTTCCCAGAACTTATACGGTATGTTGTCAAAAGTAAGCTTATTACCCCACACCCTAGAGATAGTCAAGAGTCTCATTCTATTATTGCTGTACTGAGTGACAGCTGGCGCCCTTCAAATAACGTATGTGTAAGTAAGCAGGTAACAAGTAAGTGTGAGTACAAGTTCCGACGTGTGTGTATTTTATTTAATGAATGTTAATTTTTATAATTTCCATTTTAAATGCAGATATTTCATATTTTTCAAGTTAAATGCAGATTTATATGTTTGTAAAGTTAGTCAGCAAGTTAGGAAAACTCTCACCATTATACCATTTCTCAGCCATGATTCAACTCCTATTACAATATCTGGTAAATATATATCTATTAGGTTACTTAATTATATTCCTTTCTTTAAAATACTACATTCATGGGGCAGTAGACACAACGTGAAATAGAATCTGCGGTATAAAGTCAGCCCACATATGTATCCTGGTAAAAACGTAATTGTTAGGTGTATATAGTATTAAAAGAGTGTGGGAGGATCAACGAACATCACAAATAAAGGAAATGAATTAACAGAGGCAACTATTCCATTTCAAACCTGCCGCAGATATATGTTGGCACACACTTCCACAGTCCCTTTATTTATAACACGACGTATGTTTATATTTGGTATCAGAAATTCCATAGTGACGTAAGAGAAATCACATCTACGTATAAATGTGTAATAATAATAATAATAATAATAATAATAATAATAATAATAATAATAATAATAATAATAATAATAATAACTAGTAGACCCGTGATGCTCCGCAGTGTTCGTTACAAATAGTTGAAATAACGTGTCTTGATGTCAAACTGCTCCATGCGTTGTCCGCGTAATTTTTTGAATATTTATTTTTTAGGATTAAAATTACCTGTTAATTTTGTGTCAGGTGAATTTTTGTAGATTTCTTTATTGTGATTCTGATTGAGTAATATAGGTCATTTTCGATTATTTTTCTCACGCCAATCTACAACCGTAGGGGCTCTACGGAAGTCTTACCCCCACAGTGTTCTTCTCCAGATAATAAAGTAAGTCTTATGTGTACGAAGAATGGTTGAAATTGTATGTTTGCCAATAGACGACTGACATTTTTAATCGTTTAACTCAACCGATATCTTTACACAAAGATGTTACTCCTTAACTCTGTAAAACGTGCTAAGTATCACAGGCATTGCGGGCTAGGGCAATCCTTCACCAGCAATTACTGGAGTGGTCGTTTAGTGATTCAGTTTTAAGATTACTTAAAGCTGACTGAAATTAGACCTCTATCAATGCCTGAAGATTTACCGGCGTGAAATTCTGGAGAGAATTCCGGTCCAGTATAACGGTCGGACGGACAAAGGTGATTTTAGTAAACATTTTTATATATTCTACCATTTGGTCAAGGATATTGGCACAATATAGATAATAGTCCTTCTTATCTTCTTCTTTTCCTACCCCTTTTCCCACTTGTGTGGGGTCACGAGTGCGAACTGCGTCGCACATGTGGATTTGGCCCTGTTTTACGGCCGGATACCCTTCCTGCCGCAAACCCTATATGGCTGTAATCATCATTGAGTGTTTCTGTGGTGGTTTGTAGTGTAGTGTGTTGTGTGAATATGAAGAGGATAGTGTTGAGACGGGTACAAACACCCAGTGCCCGATTCAGAAAAATGAATCAGAAGCGATTAAAATCCCTAACGCGGCCAGGAATCGAACCCCAGACCCTCTGAACCGAAGGAGAGTACGCTGACGAATCAGCCAACGAGTCGGACACAATATTGATAATAGTTATTACACTTATTACTAACATATTAATAACAGATTTCGACATATTTTCTAACCCCGTGTGGAGGGATTTTTACACTCTTGCGTGCTTTTGTGGTGATCAGTAGTGTGTCTACAATAATAGGCCTAATAATAATAATAATAATAATAATAATAATAATAATAATAATAATAATAATAATAATAATACAGTATTTCGTGTTTCCATGACAGTAAATTAAGTGGACAATATTTGTGACGGAGACGTGATAGGGAAAATATCAGTAGGAAGGCCAAAATGTAAAATGGGAAGATATAGAGGAACAGAAACTCTACTCTGACAGAAAGAAATGGCGAGGGTATGTACACCACACCCGCAAAACTGGAGCTGGAACGTGATGAGGATGAATGTTTGTGTAGTCAACGTGAAATGCTCTCAACAATCCACGAATCCACGACTGACCGCACAGTTATGTAGATCACGGCGTGGAGATGTCATACCAGAAAGTGCATGCGTCCACGCATGCGTGTGCGCGCTTAGAATAACTCTCGTCACAGACATGGCAGGCAGTGGACCAGCAGGTGGCCTTGAACTACTGGCGAGCGCTTTGGTAAATCAGAATACTACATTTTTCTTCAATAATTCAAAAATATATGACAAAAAATGTTAATGCTTTTAAAAATACTCTACAAATCCTCAGGTCAAGAGCATTCGTCAGAATACTTTCCGATGTCAGTCGGTTCAGCCGTTCTCTCAAATTAACGGTAACAAAAATATACTTAGTGTTTTAAATATATAGATAATAACACACAGTTCAAAAAATAGGTAAACATGAATTTGAACGTATCCATGCTCCACAAAACAATACTTCACACCCAGGTATATTACCAAAAACCTCTATTCTTTACCGTTGAAGTACACACAAGAACACTGATGGATTCCCGTTAATTTTCAGAACACAAACGGAAACGTCCAAATAGGGCCAAAAACAAAGTGATAACAGTCCTCCAGGGTAGATTTTTATCACAGTTTGAGAGCATTTATCACAGCTTGGCAACTACGTGGTATGCTCCGCATAAGTAGACGCAGGTCACGTTCCGGTGTCAGGTCTCATTATTCAATGAGAGCCTATTTGAGGTCTTGGAGAGTCTGTGGTGGAACAGGACGCCCACGAACACTTCTGTCAAGCCTATCCCACACATGGTTGATGGGATTAAGGTCGGGGCACACTGCTGACCATTCCATCTCTTGAATGTCCAGTTCTCGTAAGACAGCTCTGGTGATGCGCGTTACATAAGCCCTGGCATTGTCGTGCATGAGTACCAATTCAGGGCCAACACTGTATGCACCAACCAACACATGCTGTAGCAGTATCTGCTCGATGTACCCCGCAGTGGTAAGATTACCATGGACGACGACAAGATCCGTACGGCCATCAATACTTATGCCACCCCACATCATCACAGAACCTTGTCCGAATCGGTCGCCTCCCTGGACAAGATTTGGCATGTACTGCTCACCACGGCATCTCCAAACACGTTGACGTCCATCACGCTGTGTAAGGGGAAATATGGACCCGTCTGTGAACAACACAGATCTCCCTTGGCGAAGTTGCCAGTTGACGAGGGTACGGGTAAACAGAAGGCGAGCTGCGCGATGTTGCTGCGTTAAACGGGGCACTCGAACAGGACGTCTGTGCTGTAAGGACACTTCTCTTAACCTGTTCCTTACTGTCTGGTCAGACACCGTGTCTCTAGTGATCCTCCTGAGGTCTTGTTGCAGTTCTCTGGCAGTTCCTGAACGACGTCGCAACGCACAGATGGTCAGATATCGGTCATCCCGAGGGGTTGTCATGCGTCCACGACCTTGTCCAACCCTCCTTGTGAACTGGTCTGTCTCACTGTAGCGATTCCACAAGCGGTGAATAACTGACGGAGAGATATTGAGACCCACAGCAACACGACGAAAAGTCTATCCTTCCTGGATCAAAGTGATGGCCCTTGCGACTTGAACCTCGTTAAGATGTCTCGTGGGATGTGCTGGTTGACGTACAACGTGCTCAAATGACCGCAGTAGTCTGTGCACTCACGACCCACGGACGCACCGCTATTCACTTTGTTTTGAGGGGTCATATGACAGTTTAATGCATGGCTACGCCTACAAATGGAGTATACCTTCGATTTGACATACCCCGAGTAGTTAAGGCCTCAAGGTATGCTGTACGACCATTGGAACCCCATTCACCGAATTAACGTTCACATACCAGACGTTACAAAACATGTTCGCTTATTTATTTATTTATTTATTTATTTATTTATTTATTTATTTATTTATTTATTTATTTATTTATTTATTTATTTATTTATTTATTTATTTATTTATTTATTTATTTATTTATTTATTTTGAACTGTGCTGTGTATTAATCCAGGCCCCGTAAAGTATTGTAAAATATCCACATTCAGTTGAAAATGTAATTGTTCTTCATGTACATAATTTTGTTGACACTGACAGTTAAATGTGATATTTTTTCTCATCTGTTAGATCGCAATACTTTTATTTTTGGCCGCAACTTTCATGGGCAAACACGAAGTTCTCCTCTAATGGACAAAAGCCTATTTCGTTGTATGGTTTTAATGTTCGTCAAGCATGAAAACGCTTGCTCACATAAATAAGATACGGAGATTTGAAGTAATAAGTTTAAAGCTTATCACCGATGGTAACCAACCAGTCCGCATGCCAAATGTTCAGAGAGGTTCGTGCGCAGCGTCCACTAAAGAAAGACAACGGTTGAATTTTACGTTACTGTTTCTTTATGATAATAAACTACGAATTTAAAAACTATATAACTCGTGGTCAATACAATCCACAATGCGCATTTCTCACTGAGGCGATTGCTACCTTCTCAGATGAAACCAAACCAAAACAAAAACCCATAGCGCAACAGCGCTTTCTAGACCGGAGCAACCATCTCACCATCAGGTAGCTCCCCAATGCAATCACGAAGGCTGTGTGGACCTCGAAACAACCCTCAAATCCAGGTAATAATCCCTGATCTGGCTGGAAATCGAACTCCTGGCCTTCGGGTAAGAGGCAGGAAGGCTATCCCTACAAGGTGGGACCGGCACCCTCTCAGAGAGCATGCAGGTAATAGAGTGCCACTGTGGTACTTGAATATCATGACTGAATTTACTGCCCCTCATGTAAGGCAGCTCCTAAATTCAACCACGAAATACCTTCTTCAAGGCTGCCGAGAGCGGGCTTCGAACTCACTACCTTCCGAATGCAAGATTATAGCTTCGTGACCCAAAGCGCACTGCTACTTGCTCGGTGCAGGTAATAGAACCCAAGGCTTCAAGTAACAGGCAAATACCCTCCCCGTACATGAAAGTAAACGTAAATGTATTCGGTAACCTCACGGTAGGTCTTCACTCTGGTTTTAAAAATGAGTGAAATAATTGCCCGGTTTTGTTTTATTGATATTGAGTTTCGGAAAAATACGGGAATAAATTTTTTGAACACCTGTTAATTACCAGTAACCCTATAGTCCTGTTTTTTTACGTTATATGACACATTCAGTAATATTGTACACATGGATGAAATTTCAAGAAAATCGCCAAATTAGTTGGTAAAGATATTGAATATTTTGTAAATTATACATACGTTCACTAGTTGATTAAACCCACCCAAATCATTCTTTTACACGACTTTCATAGCCCCTTCCTTTCTTCCTCCAAGACCTTCATTCTTCTACTTGTTGAATCGCTTCCTCTTCCTATTGGGACTAAGAAACTTCCCTAAAATTAGAAATCACCATCAGTCATTTTCTTATGGATACAATACTTTTGCATCTGCCCCTTGGCACAGGCCAGAGCAAAGTGTAGCTTCCACCGAAGTCGCAGTCCCATTGATGATATGCAAGCTGCTGGGGTATGGGTGATGGTGAGCAATGGGAGTGCGGCTGAGTGTTATGAAAGTGGTTACTCATAGAGTTAGTCATGCTACAAAAGCACTGTCTGCCCCAGTGAGGAAAGCAATGGAAAACTACCTCACTCTTCATCTTGCCTAGTACGCCTCATTTTGGAGCTGCCACTGGTTTGTGTGGTTCTTCCTATAACTGCATAGCCTTGAGGATCCAACTAGCCTCTGGGCTAGTGACCTAACAGACGGACATGTCAGTCTTTTAGACAGAATTTAGAATCGGTAAAAGAAAGAAACTAATGGAGAAACCTCTGATGAAAATGGGTGGCATCCGTGAAGCTTGCTGCAGGCCTTTTTTTTAATACGATAACCACCACCACCACAATAAAATAGCAGAGTGCACGGTGCAAAAGACGACTTCGCTTGGTTGACCAGAGTGCAGACCCCCACTCCTCGATTTGAGGGAATAGCGCTGCCTCTATCTTTCCCCACGCCTGTCTCGCTCGCTCCCCCTGTCTCCCTCTTCCTCCCTTGCTCCGTAGCGCTCCAAATCCGAGCTGAGTTGAGCCGATTTGAGCCGAGCTTAGCCGAGTAGCCCAGAGACGAAGCGTTGGTCCAAGCCGAGCCGAGCGGGACCGATGCACTGTGCACAGGAAGTCTGCGCCGCTGTTTGCACGCGTGAGATTTTGAGCGTTTGAGAGGCCCTGAAATAGCATTTAGCAGCATTTAGTTTTAAAATATACGGCCTCCTTATATGTAGTTATGTGTATGTATATAGTCATTATGGTGGAGGATGGTGTTACGTGTGGTGAACGAGTTGCAGAAATGTTGGGGACAGCATAAGACACAGTACCCGAGCCAATGAAATTAACAACTTAAAATCCCTTACCCACGAACAGCACCCGTGGCACACTCAGGCAAAGGTCACTACGCTGACTATTCAACCAAGGAGACGGACTATTGATCCTAGAAGAAGATTAGATCAATAATTCTTTGATACTATATATTTCTGGAATAATTAGCATTTCGCCTTTTGGTTTTAAGGTCGGAGTACCAAAATTTTAGAAAAGTACATCAGCTGATATTTTGGATTCCTTTCAGTGTTGTTAGTCACCTTTTATCCAGCACGTGATATGGAATTGATCCAGTTTGATGGTCAGATGCCCTTCCCTAAACCAACTCTATGTGGTGGGATGTATTCACTATGGCGTGTTTCTGTAGTGGTTGATAATGTGATGAATTTAAATGAAAAGTGTATTAAGACGGAAACCAACACCCATTCCCCGAGATAGAGAAATTAATCATACGGAGTTAAATCCCCCAACCTAAGGGCCTCGGAACCGAATGCGAGTACACTGATTATTCAGCCAAAGAACCATGGTTTTACGCGTGCCATGAAATTACATATGGGAAGGAAAAAGCATTTAGGGTAATGCTAAGAAATGTTCCTCTAATCGAAAGGAACCCGTATTTCCTGTAAGTATTTGCCGATAATGTTGCAACCAAGACAGATACCTTAGAGGAAAGAATAGATTTGGTAGCAAATATACTGACGGCTTTCTAGCAGCTGGGCCGGCCCCGTGGTGTAGGTGTAGCGTACCTGCCCCTTACCCGGAGGAGCCGGGTTCGATTCTTGGTCAGGTCTGGGATTTTACCTGGACCTCAGGGCTGGTTCGAGGTCCACTCAGCCAACGTTATTAGAATTGAGAAGCTATCTGACGCTGAGATGGCGGCCCCGGTCTAGAAAGCCAAGAATAACGGCAGAGAGTATTCGTCGTGCTGACCACACGACACCTCGTAATCTGCAGACCTTCGGGCTGAGCAGCGTTCGCTTGGTAGGCTAAGGTACTTCAAGGGCTGTAATGCCATGGGGGTTGGGGGAATTCTAACAGCTAGTGATATACTGTAATCCATAAAATGTATAGATTTCATTCAGGCAGGGTCTTTTTTTCTCAGTTCACTACTCCGAGTGCCCGTGTTAAGGGGACTGTCACCTCGAATATGTCAACCCCCTTGACTGTAACAGCAATACACGATAAAACAGATATTCCATAATCTTATACGCTGTTGGGAAATGAAATCCTAACACCAAGAAGAAGTTTTCTAGATAAACGAAATTCGGCAGGATTGTTGGCAGATATGAAACATGACACCTATGCAAACTTGCGCGCTAGTCGATGAATATTGGTGTTAATAACGCTACTATGAACTTTCAAAGCGAGTTTGCTACAGATACGCGCTGTACACTTCGTGAGCGTTAGTCATCGTCCATTGTTGACGTTGTGATGAAGGTGTGAGTCAAACGTGCCTTTAATGAGACGAAGAAGGCAATATCAGAAGCCTTATGAGTTTGAGCTAGGCCGAGTATTGGAGCTAGGAGAAGGTGCATGTTCTTTCCGTGATAGTGCAGAAAGACTTGGCAGGAATATATCCACAGTGCATAGGTGTTGGCAACAGTGGTCACGCGAAAGCACTGTCTCAAGAAGCCTGGGTTCAGGCCACACACGGACCACTACGGAGAGGAAAGTCCACCGTATTCGCCGCATGGCTTTGGTGCAACTCACTGCATCTTCAGCAGCAATTAGAGCATCAGTTGACACGAGAGTGACAAAGCGAACTGTAACAAGTCGACTACCTGAGGAACAACTCCGAGCCTGACATCCTGAAGCGTTCAGGCCACTAACTCCGAATCACTGCCATCTGCGACTTCAGTAGTGTTAAGCTGGAACACATTGGAGGGCGCAGTTGAGATCTGTGGTGTTCTCAAATGAGAGCCGTTCCTGTCCTGATGCCAGTGATTGTCGTAGGTTGGTAAGAAGGAGTCCAGGTGAGCACTTGTGCCTAAGCTGTCTGTGGCGTCGACACACTGGACTTACACTAGAAGTATGGTTTGGGGAGCGATTTGCTTTATTGGCAGGAACACTCTCGTCCTTATCTACTGGACTCTGAACATGACTCGGACCGGCAGTCAGCTAATCCAACGTCCACGACTTCAGCAAATTCGGCTGCCTGTCCACTTCCTTTCGCCAAACTTTACCATCTGTAGTTTCACAAGTTGCTACCCAAGCATTATCCTTTCTCGTAGCAACCTTGCACTTCACTCAATCTGTCGCACCCGCCACTCTTTGCTGTTGCTGCTGCTGATCAAAGTTCCTTTAGCTACATTGATGTCCAAAGCAAAGCAAAGTCATCTCCGTACAGGCCATGAAGGCCCTTGGACGGGTGGAAGGTAAAGGCTTCCACCATTCGTAACCTCGGCACGTAATGGGGTAGAGTGGTTAGCTCTACTCCCGGCCGCCTTTGCACCCAGGAATTAACCTGGTACACATTTTTTGGTGTAGGCTGAGTGCTCCTCTGGAAGTGGAAATCTCGTTTCTAAAATTTTACGACTTCCTGACGGGCATTCGAACCCACATCCTTCCGGGCGAACCGAACACGCCTTTACCGCCTCGGCCAGACAGCCCCTACACTGATGTCCAACCTCACCACTAATTGCCAGCGTCAATTATCAGGCGCTTTCCTTGTATGTACGCCTTGTCCAACCTCACCACTAATTACCAACGTCAATTATGAGGCGCTTTCCTTGTATGTACGCCTTGTGCCCTGAATTCCTTTCTCATCCTAAGAAATGAAAACACAAAATCACATGTTCCATGATGGTATCTTTATCCACGTCCCTTTTCACCCATACTTTTTCCTCCTTTTAAATTCCTACAGTTCTTTAAAACATTTTCCATCAAAGCTGATGAAAACTTGACTTTAACTGACCTCTTTCCCTTCACTCTTCTCACTCTGTGCATGTTATCTTTATCTACTTCACTGCAGTTTACCTTCATACGGTTTTTATAATGTCCAACTCATTATTCGCGGTATCGATGAAATGTTCATTTTCAGTCTCAGATACGCCGGACTGAGAATACTTTTCCTCCTGATTTCCTGGTTGACGCTTTAGATGTCTTAACTCTTCCTCTAAACCCTTTCACCAGCATTCTGCACAAACTTCTCCGTTATTGTTCTCAATTATTCCTTTACACACACTACTATCTCCTTCATTTATTATATCGTTCCCTGATAAGGACTCTAGTTTGTTCCACCTGAAAAGCCTCTCTGACAGTTTCTTTGATCTTCTCCATCACTTTCCACCCGGTTAATCCCACATATCCAGGACCGGGATTCATCTTGACACCTCCTTGTACAATTACTACTGCCACTGCTGCCGTCATCGGAGATACCCACAAGCAGTATTGTTCCCAGTTAATCTGCGTGCTTACCGAACGCTCACATATCTCACGTCCGTACCATCCACCTATGGTCGCCCGACACTGTTAAACAAGAATCCTCGTATTCATCCCTTAGCACACAATACAACCTCTCACTTCACTAGCTCGATTACATCTGTGACTTTTCTAAATTACTAACCGGTTTGGTTGAAGGCAGTTCGGGTTCAGAGAGGTTATTTCAGTAAACCTTCAGCATTCTAACGAGCTGTAGTAGATCAGATTCAGGACGTCAAATGAACTGTATCGCTATTGACCTATCGAAGAGTTTCGATAGGGTACATCATGGGAGACTGATGACGAAAATTACGGTTATTTGACTACATAAAAGGGTGACTGATTAGGTGGGTAAATTTTCAGATAACAGAACTCAGAGAAATAGAGTAACATTATCTGAAAATATTATGATTAAGGGGAGATTCCAGCAAATCAGTATTCTTGGGCTTTCAAGTAAAGAACCTGAATGACACATCAGTCCTTTTGAGGATGTCCGAGGGCATGTTCAGCTCGCCAGGTGCAGGTCTTTAGACTTGATGCCCGTAGGCGACCTGTACGTCTTGATGAGGATGAAATGATCATGAAAACAACACATAAACCCAGCCTCCATGCCAGAGAAATGAACCAATGAAGGTTAAAATTTCCGACTTTGCAGGGAATTGAACCCGGGATCCTGTGGCCAAAGGCCAGCACGCTAACCATTTAGCCATGGAGTCGGACTTTATAGAGTAATAAATAGGTGATAGGTAAGTGAGTCCGCCTCTGTGGTGTAGTGGTTAGTGTGATTAGCTGCCACCCCCGGAGGCCCGGGTTCAATTCTCGGCTCTGCCATGAAATTTGAAAAGTAGTACGAGGGCTGGAACGCGGTCCACTCAGCCTCGGGAGGTCAACTGAGTAGAGGGTGGTTCGATTCCCTCCTCATCCACCCTGAAAGTGGTTGTAAGTGGTTTCCCACTTCTCCTCCAGGCATATGCCGGGATGGCACCTAACTTAAGGCCATGACCGCTTCCTTCCCTCTTCCTTGTCTATCCCTTCCAAATTTAACATCCCCTCACAAGGGCCGTGTTCAGCATAGCAGGTGAGGCCGCCTGGGCGAGGTACTGGTCATGGTCCCCAGTTGTATCCCTCAACCCAGAGTCTGTAGCTCCAGGACACTGCCCTTGAGGCGGTAGAGGTGGGATCCGTCGCTGAGTCCGAGAGAAAAACCGACCCTGGAGGGTAAACAGAAGAAGAAGGAGAAGAAGAAGATAGGTGAGTGAAGGACTGTAAATTGACCAACAAAAAATTGTGAGCTGAATAGCAGACGATGGCATGATTATAAACGGCGTGAGATGTCAGATTGTAAGTTTCGTCATGAGGAAAAGTCCTCCCAATTTTAATTGCTGTGTTATTGGAGTGGAAGTACTACATGGGGACTATCGTACCTCGGTGTTAATATAAGGAAAGGTCACATTAACGGGGTTTAAATCAAGGTTACAAATCTTTTCATATGTTCATGAGAGTATTTAGGGTTTGCAGTAATGATGTCAAGGACAGGGTGTATGTCGCTGGTAAGACCCCAATTAGAGTACGATTTTAGTGTATGGGACCCTTCATGAGGATTACCTGTTTCGAAAGAAATGAAAAGCAGCAGGATTTGTTCTGACTGATTTCCGACTAAAGATTAGTGTTACTTGGGAATAAGAAAAGGAGCTCTGCTATCAGCGGGGAGATTGCGTGGAATGACATTAGTGAACGAATGAGCTTGAATTGAGTTATTTTTTAAGTAGTATACAACATATAGCGATAAAGATGGAATTGGAGAGGATAAATTGGGACGCATATTATTTTATAGGAAGAGGGATTAGGGCCAGAAATAATTTACAAGAGAGATGTTCGTTGAAATATTTTGCTAAAGGGACGTGATCAGCTCAGTGTTTTAGCAGCTGACTTGATACACTGAAGGCCGAGATACGAAACCCGATCGACCCTGGGTCGAGATATTATTTTCAAGAATGACGTAGAGTCAGGAAGGGCATCCGGTCTTAGACCCACGGCCAAGACCAACATGAGGCTGGGTGGTTCCAGGGACCACAGAAATAACCGGGTAAGCTGAAGAAACTGAAGTGTTTTAAGAGAAGGCTAGGGAAACAATTGACAGTATTCTGTTAACCTGGGTGACAGCCCTACGTGTAGGTCAGTGGTGAGTGATTGGTCGTGGAAAAAACGAGATAATGAGAGAAGGGAAGATCGCCAGGTTCTACAACAACAAAAACTTCAGTTGATTTGATATTCCAGCATAATGGCTGAGCTTGTGGTTCTAGAATTAGTCTCTTTAGCCAAATAAGAACCCAAAATCAGCAACACTGATGCACACCGAAGACAATCATTATACTTGCCAGTGCTCCATTGTAAGGTACTCGATATTTTTCGATCCTACCTCGTATATTATTCCGTTGTGCTACACTTGCACAACAATAAGTTTGCTATTATTTAACACTCTTTTCTTTACCAGCACTACGGCACATTTATATATAGTGAACGCTTTCCTCTTTGATTTGATTTGATTTGATTTGATTTGATTTGATTTGATTTGATTTGATTTGATTTGATTTGATTTGATTTGATTTGATTTGATTTGATTTGATTTGATTTGATTTGATTTGATTTGATTTGATTTGATTTGATTTGATTTGATTTGATTTGATTTGATTTGATTTGATTTGATTTGATTTGATTTGATTTGATTTGATTTGATTTGATTTGATTTGATTTGATTTGATTTGATTTGATTTGATTTGATTTGATTTGATTTGATTTGATTTGATTTGATTTGATTTGATTTGATTTGATTTGATTTGATTTGATTTGATTTGATTTGATTTGATTTGATTTGATTTGATTTGATTTGATTTGATTTGATTTGATTTGATTTGATTTGATTTGATTTGATTTGATTCATTACTGACCGTAACATGACATTCTGGGTTTAATTTTTCAAGTTGTGTGTCTAACCTCTTCTTTATATTGTACGGTAAAGTTATAGGCCTATTCTACCAAGTGCACTGCATACTTTTCATCTCATTTCACCTCCATGGCTAAATGGTTAGCGTTCTGGCCTTTGGTCTAAGGGGATCCGGGTTCGATTGCCGGTTTGGTAGAGGATTTCAATCTTCATTCCTTCATTGGTTACTTCCGATGACTCGGTAGCTGGGTGTGTGCCGTCTTCAGCATTCACGATCAACACAGGTAGGACCCAGTCCTCACAAAGGTGCAGGTTGCCTATGAGGTGTTAACTAGAAAAACTTGAACCAGGTCTCTCCGAAGGCTGCACTCCGTTATTATTACCTCACGCCTGCATTTCACCCGGGTTCATCTCTGCAGTGTAATTGTTACATCTAATGAAATAAGCAATGTAATAGATTTTAATATCATTACTAGCAATCGATTGAGCATCATAGAGCTGCGAGCTTGCACTCTGGATGTAGTAGGTTTGAACCCCGCTGTCAACTGCCTTGAAGATGGTTTCCCATTTCACACCAGGCAAATGATGGGGCTGTACCTTAATTAATTTCAGCGTCGTTGCCCTCCCCCGCTATCCCATTGTTGCCGTAAAACCTTTGTGTGTCGGTGTGACGTAAAGCAAATAGAATTGTCAACAGAATGTTGTCTTCCGATTAAACAACCATGATTACGAATTTCATTAAGCACATCTCATTTCTACACTGACTAACATAATAGATGTCATTGTAGTATGCGTTACTTTTTTCACTCTGCAAACACAATCGGGTGCCCGTGGTTAAGAAAAGAAGCTGATTGCTTGGACTTGAAGAAAATGAAGATATCGTGGATATTACTTCTGAGATAGTTATGTGGTTCCTTATGTCTGTTCGAGGATGTTTACTAAACTGTCCGTGTGCTAGAATGCTGTACTTCGAGGTTTACAGTATATTAAATCTCTGACACTGTTAGAGAGATTGAGATTGGCAGGAGATTTGGTACATAATTAGAAAGGTACCCCTGTAAAAATAAGTTTCAGTTGTAAACAGTGCCTTGAGAGGCCTGTAATTGTAAGATGAAGTTGCCTCCAGCGGACTGGGAAAACTGAGAGCCTGTTCGCTCTTTTTTCAAAGTTTTGTAAGATTTATGAAAGCCTCTTGAAGACTAGATATTGTAATTATGGGAGCAAGTGCTCTTTGAATTAGGGGATTTCTGTCCTTGTATAAATTTGTGGTATTTTGTAAATTTGAGCTAGGAGCTCAGGAAATGTAAGGCGAGGGCTTGAAGCCCAGGATTTTTTAAGACCACTAATCTTGTCTTTTCCTAGACTTGTTTATGATTATCACTGTACCTGATGTTTCATTTTTATGATGAAAAATGGTTAAGTTTGAAATTCTGAAAATATAACCTTCAGTTTAAGTTTTAAATTAAATTTGATTTTGTAGTTAGACCCATTCCAGCCCGCACCTTCTTTCACCTCTGCGTTCCACGGGAAATCTCGGAACAATTATTATTATTATTATTATTATTATTATTATTATTATTATTATTATTATTATTATTATTATTATTATCAGAAAGTTACTTGCCATGCACTTCCCGTGGAGGTATAACTAAACTGAAAAGAGATTTTTAAGTCTCTACTTCGTGTGAGAGGTGATATTTTAACCTCCTGTACCTCCTTCTCGTCCGTCTCTGTGGTGTAGTGGTTAGTGTGATTAGCTGCCACCCCCGGAGGCGCGGGTTCGATTCCCAGCTCTGCCACGAAATTTGAATAGTGGTACGAGGGCTGGAACGAGGTCCGCTTGGCCTCGGGAGGCCAACTGAATAGAGGTGGGTTCGATTCTTATCTCAGACATCCTGGAAGTGGTTTTCCGTGGTTTCCCACTTCTCCTCAAGGCAAATGACGGAATGGTACCTAACTTAAGGCCAGGACCGCTTCCTTCCCTCTTCCCCGTCTATCTCTTTCAAGCTTCCCTGTTCAGCATAGCAGATGAGGCCGCCTGGACGAGGCCTTGGTCATACTTCCCAGTTGTATCTCCGACCCAGAGTCTGAAGCCGCACGACACTACCCTTGAGGCGGTAGAGGTGGGATCTCTCGCTGAGACCGAGGGAGAAACCGAACCTGGAGGGTAAACAGATAAAGAAGGAGAAGTACCTCCTTCTGTATAGATGTGAAGGAGTATAGGGTGGAAATGAATTTATTTGTGTTCTGATCTTTCATAAAATGCAGCATGCTCGTATTTTTTTCAAACTGGTTTAGTTGATCACATGTTTTCAAAAGTCTGTATCCTACCTGTTACCAGGTAATTGGATATTTCAATATCCTATAAGATACAATACTTAAATTACAAGCTTATTCCAGAAAATCAAGCTAGAATCTATTTTAATTTAAATAGTTTTTCATCAAAATGGAAACATGCGTTTTTCTAAAAGTATCTCGTAAGTCGAACTCATATACCGAATTTTTATTCCCCTTTCTGAATAGATTATTGTCACTGCATTTGGGTCTCCGCCGATACATTTGAACTCACCCCTTCGCTGGCTGTTTACAGTAATGTAACTCCTCCCTTGCGGCTCTTGAGTGTGACGGACCAGCCCCCTACAGCGCATGAGCGCGTCGTTCATCATTGCAAAGCGCAGGAGCCGTAGTCATTGCCTCCTGTGTGCGGTGTCAGCTCGTGCAAAGCCGCGCGTCGGATCGAACGAACGCAGTGTGCTGATTGCAAGCGGATGAGCTAGACGTGTGAATTTGCTGCTAGGTGCGCGGGTTAGTTAGAAACATATATCACAAGAACCTGATAATATACTGGATCATGTTTCCCGAAGAAATAAACTGTTGTAATTCATAGAATTGAAATTGAGAGCGTCTGTTGAAACAATGAATGCTACTTATTTTCAAAACATCTCTGCATTTAATACCTTTTCATGTTCCAAATAAATCAGTGGAAACGAATGATATGAAATATATGAAAGACGAAAAACAAAATGAGTTATTGTGTGTTTTTGTGAACTCTATATAACGTTTTTTGAGAGAATAAAAAGTGTTTTATACCCAGTAATGACAAAGTGAAAATTGATTCCTTAAATCGATTTTGAAGTAAAGTAAGTGAATAAAACACTCGTTTTTGAAGTGGGGATTAATAATTTTAAAAATTATGAATGAAACCTGACGGAGAATTTTGACGTTTAGAGAAATATTCATAAAAGTGAAAAGTGGTTTAATTCATCAATAATTTAGAATTGAGATATTTCATTTTTCTGTGCCGTTCGTTATGAGTGTATTGTGTTGATACTGCAAGGTGCACGTCGGAGTGTGGGGGGTAGTCGTGAGAACGTGTTTTTAATCGCGACCCTGTTAGCTGCACTTGACTTTTCGCCTCCAGGCAGTACCGTCCAGTGAGGCTTTCCCGAGGACGGCTCATCGCACACTCCACCGTGGCTGGTGAGTACCAAACGTCACGCTTTGAATACCTACACACTGTATGTGACCTTGTACGCTGGGGAAACAAACAGTTGCTTGCATAACCAATACAAACGGAACGTCCTTCCCCCAAATTTAAAGCACACTAGCGCTTATTGCGCTCCTCCAGTCAAAGCTGTTATTACTTGATGGATATATAGACCGACAGACTAATAGTGGACTGGGTTCATCAGGTCGTTATATTGCACGAATAAAAATATATAATTAGTTATCATACAAATTAGATTTACTAATTGAAACTGCAAATTAGCCTAGTAAAAACAGACAATTCATACCTTACAAAACCACATCATAGGAAAAATAAAGACAGAAAGGCTAAAGTTTATATCAAAAAAGAATATATTCATCATACACACACAAAAAAAATTCCTTGAACGTGATAGCGAGGAAACGAAAAAATATATTTATTCTATGCTTCAAAATATTTGAATCTCAGGTCAATTTAGCGTACAGTACAATCTTTTTCAATTACTGTGGACTGTATGTTCACGTAAATCCATTTCTTAATTATTAAATTCTTTGTACAAATCTTCATCTTCCTAGCGTTTTACCCGCACAGTAACAGAATCCGCCTATTATTCATAGTACAAATATGAGGTTAATATATTGGGAATAAAGTTGATGTTTCACCGAGCTCGACAGCTGTAGTCGCTTAAGTGCGGCCAGTATCCAGTAATCGGGAGATAATGGCTTCGAGCCCCACTGTCGGCAGACCTGAAGATGGTTTTCCGTGGTTTCCCATTTTCACACCAGGCAAATACCGGGGCTGTACCTTAATTAAGGCCACGGCCGCTTCCTTCCAATTCCTAGGCCTTTCCTATCCGTTCGTCGCCATAAGACCTATCTGTGTCGGTGCGACGTAAAGACAAATAGCAAAAAAAATGTTTATGTTTCAGTTTCAATATTGTATACCTAGGTTTTTGTTTATGCAGCTGTTATTCATCAATATTCAGTCAATTACCTTACCGATTTAAAGCGTAAAACAATTTTCTACTCATTTTAAGAGTAAGAGATTACAATTGAATGACTCTTAAAGATGGGCAGTAATCTACTGTTATAACTTTTGAATCAATGTTCGTAACCATGGATAAGATTCGAAAATTCAGAGAATTAACACAGATATCTCCCATTAGTGCCGAATGGAAATTGTTGCATTTGCGTTATGAGAAATATAAAATTGTGTACATTACTAATAACAAACACATTTCTATTATTATGTTTACGACCTCAAATCTAACTTGCATAAAAACCACGTCTCACGCACATAAATTACAGTTTGAATATCGAACATTTGTTGGCTTCTCGAAGTACGACTGCGATACAAACAAGCTAGCAACGATGGCACTGACTTAACACGTTAAATTATGTCGACGGCAGAGTAATTGTGGCAAGCGCTCAATACTCGAGCTCTATTCAACATCATTTAATATCTCTATTTCTGGGCTAATCATTGAAAAACCTGCAGCAAATAACATTAATGCAAGTTTCTACAATATAAACATCGGAAGGAAAAACCAAAGTAAGCCTCCTACTTCTGGAAAGTTCGTCAGTACTTAACACTTCGTAATGGGATACTTTGCAGTTTTTTCAGTCAGAACAGTACATCTCCGTCTTCTGTTTGGTCTTTTTCCAATTTCCTGGGGTCGGCATATTGTGTGGACTTGGCCCAGTTTCCAGGCCGAACGCCTTTCTTGACGCTAAGCCATGTGGAGGGATCCATTCACTATTTCGTATTTTTGTGCTGGTTTGTAGTGTGATATGTTGTATGCATATGACGAACACGAACACCCAGCCCCCAAGATAGGGGAATTAACTGCACTCCCGATCTGACAGGGAATCAAACCGAGGTCCTCTGAACCGAAAGTCTCTACGATGACCATAGGTAAGGAGCTAGACTGAAAAACATTCCTTGGAATTAATCTGAAATACATACCAGTTTCCCCTTAAGCTTTGAATGTAATTATGAAGATAATGTACGTGATGGCTCGAAAATATCACGAACACGCACCACTGTACAGGCGCTCACAAATTGAAAGACAAGTATGTTGATTACGGGTTACTAGTTAAAGTCAGGGTTTCTTCCAATTTGTTCCAGGTTCTTCCTCTCATCATTTCTATTCACTTTTCTTTGGTCAACAGTTATTCTCCTCCGACCCCTAAAATATAATTCTTACATGGGCTAGAGTCGTTAATATTCTCACTTCCGACAGTCGTTCCTTTCTTAAGCCAATATTCTCATTCTATCTCTTCTTTCCGTCGATTAGAGTTAAAAGGGACTGTTATTCTCGGTATTTTCACCCGTAGATCAGCAAAAATTACCAACGTGAACCATTCTATGTCCTTAGGGTATGATTAAAAGGATGTCAAGCTTCATTAACCATGATCTCAGTAATTCCGGACGTAGAAGAATGTTAAGTTCATTGATATTAATTTGGATTAAATCATGTCACACTGGCTTGTAATTTAATGTTGAAGTATCATTAAAATGTATGCTCAGAATATTTAAAAAGTAAAACAAAAAGAAAATCTAGTGCTTTAGCTATTAATGAAATTCATATAATTTCCGGATAAAACTTGAAAATATCGTTATTATATCTTTAAATCATAATTATTACCCGTATCAATGACGATTAAACTGCGTCGCCTGAAATGTCAGTCTCTGTAGCACAGTTGGTTCGTCGTTATCCTTCGGTTCCCAACGTTACCGGCTCGATCTCAGCTGCGATCGGCGACAATTTAGAGTATTTGAAAGTAACAATCAGCGTCGATTGCTTTTGGTATGATAAACATACATTTCCGAAGGGCAGAATGCCGACACGTCAGAGTCCTGTAAAATCTACAACGATTCATCTTCTTCTTCTTAATCTGGTTATCCTCAAGGGTCGGCTTTTCCCTCGGACTCGGCAAGGGATTCCACCTCTACCGCTACAAGGGCAGTGTCCTGGAGCTTCAGACTCTGGGTCTGGGGATACAACTGTGGAGGAGGATCAGTACCTCGCCCAGGCGGCCTCACCTGCTATGCTGAACAGGGGCCTTGCAGGGGGATGGGATAGACAAGGACGAGGGAAGGAAGCGGCCGTGGCCTTGAATGAGGTTCCATCCTTGCATTTGTCCGGAGGAGAAGTGGGAAACCACGGAAAACCACTTCCAGGATGGCTGAGGTGGGAATCGAACCCGCCTCTACTCAGTTGACCTCCCGAGGTTGAATGGATCCCGTTCCAGCCCTCATACCACTTTTAAAATTTCGTGGCAGAGCCGGGAATCGAACCCGGGCCTCCGGGGGTGGCAGCTAATCACACTAACCACTACACCACAGAGGCAACTACAACGATTCATACGGAGTAAAATAATATTAAATCCCCCGCGAAATTAAAATTACTACTGTATTTCCCTTAGAAAGCAAAACGAAGATAGCGGTTCGAAGGAAACACATACAACCGGGCGAGTTGGCCGTTCGGATAGGAGCGCGTAGCTGTGAGCTTGCATCCAGAAGATAGTGGGTTCGAACCCCACTGTTAGCAGTCCTGAATATGGTTTTCCGTGGTCACCCATTTTCACGGCCGCTTTCTTCCTACTCTTAGTCCTTCCCTACCACATCGTCGCCATAAGACCTTTTTGTCGGTGCGACGTAAAGCAGCTTGTGAAAGAAAACAAAACTGAAACATAAACAAGTGTGTATTTATAACGTTCACTCATTTAACTAATTATTTCGAAGCAAACTTTTGGAATGCGAATAAGCATGATACCCAAGAGATTAGGATCGTCATAATAAAGAACAATCAAGGAATTTTTAAATTATTAATGCGCTTCAGTGTTACGGTTGATATGTGCGAGCGTGTTCATTCAAAATCTTAATAAATGAATGAAATCCTCATGAAAGCTTTGTCTACGAAGGCACTTTAGCGTTTGATCACCGCATTGCCACTAATGAAATAATTGGAATATTGGTTGTTAATATTTACTGGAAGCAAAATATTATCTTTCGATAAAGCAACTATGGATGAGATTAGTATTTTCATGTAGCGTGTCTCATTTCTACACGGTGCAAACTGAACTCTACGATAGAGCTATTAGTGTATTAAGTGTTAGTTTTCACCCCACCAACACGATTTGTCTTTGGTTAAAACATGAGTCTTGTTTCTTCATAATTGAAGACAGCGAAGATGCCAAGAGTCGAAGTTAGTGGAAAATGTACTGTATGTAAGGAAATCTATCAGAGATCTTCATGTAACTTTCTGTGACTAACTTTTCGATAATGAACAGGACTGAATTTCTTCTTCGATACACAACGGAATTATTCTCTAGGATATTAACATAAAATTGTGAGGAAAATTATTGTTGAAACCACTTGAGTGGCCTTCGATTAAAACAATATATTCAGTAATGTAGTAATGTCCTTAGATATGTGTAATTTACCGTTTCTTCCTAGAACAATACTGAACATTGCCTTTAAAAGGAAAGTAGTCAGATGAATTACGGGAGGATCGAAGATATCGTTGAATTATTATGGCGCGGTGGTGGTGATCGTCGGTTCAAGGGAACAAAAGGATTATCAACCCCATTGCAGCTAATATATTATTATTACACAAGAATATCCATGTACCCGTGAATAACATAATTTTATCTCTGTACTTTCGGCTTCCACCGGTGCTCGGTTACATTACGAGGTACTACTAATAATAATGCTATTGGCTGGTGTATTCGTGCACTTTCAAATAGCACTGGTCTGAGCCGAAATCGAATCCGCCAGCTTACGCCCAGAAAGCCATCACGTCCGCCATCTGAAGCACTCAGCCCAGCGGTGGAACTCATTCACTAACCATACGTAGTTAAGCCGTATTGATGTTCTGATTTTCGTCGTTTATGGATCTTTCAGGTTCTTATTCAGCACTTGCCTCATAATTCCGTGGGCTTCTAAAATAATTAATAAATAAAAAACATTCCGCAACTCGTTGTAGGTGTTCTACCCAAGTTATAGCTGGTAAAGTACATCACATAACCGAAGGTGATATTGTCCTAGTGGTCCCACCATTATCGGAACGACAACTCTATCCTGATGCTAGATCTCCCTTATTTCATCTGCCAAAGGCAGGTACTTAACGCACCTTTTCTCTTCTCTGCTTCTCGATGTTCTCAGAAGCTGGAAATGCAATTTCGTTCAAATATGGGATCTTTCACGCCTTGTTTGTCTTTTTTTTTAATAATTTGCTTTACGTCGCTCCAATACATATAGGTCTTATGCTGACGATGGGATAGGAAAGGGATAGGAGTGGAATCAACCGTGGCCTCGATTAAGGAACATCCCCGGCAGTTTCCTGTTGTGAAAATGGGAAAACAAGTAAACCATTTTCAGGGCTGCCGGCGGTGGTGTTCGAACCCACTGTCTCCCGAATGCAAGCTGATAGCGACATTACCCAAAACATGCAACCAGTTGCTCGGTTGGTTTATTATTACTATTATTATTATTAAACAAGGATATTTATATAAAAAAAAATCATGATTGTTTTATACATTCAATATTTTGCATCATACTTCGTATTTATCATGAATTATGCAACATTTGTAAATAGACTCAGACCGATTTCTGTGTCGGTCTAATCTATTTGTTTGTTTGCGGCAATATCGCGACAAAAATGCTCAAACAGAATGTCTTGAAAATCTGTATTTAAGCTCAGAGAAGGCCAGGTTGTGGACTATGCTATATATTACTTGATTAATATACAGTGGTATAAATATACTAAAGGGACAAAGACAGGAATTGTCAGATTTCTCCGTTGATATCATGTATGTAATCAATTTACCCATCAGTGTTGGTTTCTTCCCCGGACTCAGCGAGAGATCCTACCTCTACCGCCTCAAGGACAGTGTCCTAGAGCGTGAGACATTTGGTCTGATTGACAAATGGGGAGATGACCAGTACCTCATCCAGGCGTCCTCAACTGCTATGCTGAACAGTGGCCTTGTGGGGGGTGGGTTGATTGGTAGGGATAGGTAAGAAATAGGGAAGGAAGTGGCCGTGGCCTCAAGTTAGGTACCATCCCGGCAATTACCTGAAGAAGTGGGAAACCACGGAAAACCACTTTGAGGATGACTGAGATGGAAATAGAACCCCATCTACTGAGTTGACCTCCCAAGGCTGAGTGGACCCCGTTCCAGTCCTTGTACAATGTTTCAAATTTCGTGGCAGAGCCGTGAATCGAACACGGGCCCCCGGGGGTGGCAGCCCATCACACTAACCACTGCCCCACAGAAGCGGACTCCGTTAATTTTAGCTGCATCAAAACACTGCACGCAAAAAAGGTGCCTAAAATATAACTTTTGACCTTTTATACTTCATGTATTTTTACTGTATGGGGATTAAGAACGGAAATTTTTCGTTATTATTACGTTTTTCATAAAATTCAGATGTCTCCGGAATTATCAACCTATTAAGTGTAAATAAATATTATAGCAAATCCCATTTTAAATCTTTTGTTTCACATATATTTTTATCCTACGAGTTACAATAATGGAGTTTATAAAATCAAACATTACTAAGTTCATCAACGACAGGCATCCTCGATGTGTAGGTATTGATCGTGGTTTTGTTGTCATGATTATTGCAAAGACCGTGTGGTATTTAGCGCCTATAGATCAGGAAAACAATGAAGATGACTTCCGAAATTGGAAGAAAGTTTTGAGGCGGAAAATTGAATTTTAAATGAGTGGTTAAAGGAAAATATAATATTATGACCTACAATATCCTAAGCCCCTAAAAGTAATCAACTATGCCACTACACTGAACGAGTATTATTGTTAGTTGAGATGTGCTCTGTCTTTCATGCAGATACTTATATCTACTAGACGGCATTACTGTTGTTATTAGCAAAACTAACCCGCCATTGAAGAATACACAGCACCTGGTAAAATATAAAATATTCGCAGCTCTATCTTGAGGGACCTAACACAACCTAAAAACTCAATTACTTCTATGGTCAAACATTCCCACCAGCAAGTGCTATACAAGTGAGTCGCGGAGATACACAGTGTATGCTCTCCGGATAAACATGTGTAACATTCCTTTGCGTGATCCAGTGCTACATAAACACGAGTGGGGGCAGAATGGTATGTGGAGTGGATTATCTGACTACGAGCTCATTTCATATATGACCCTTATTTTGATATACTGCTCTACTACAATATAACTTGGGATATTAGATTGATTCCTTAAAGAAATATCTCCCAAAAATCGTATCATTACCGAAATTTTAGTTCTTCATTTAATGTGAAATTAGTCTCCATATTGTTTAATCTTGGTACTTTGCGAGATCTCTTTTTATGAAAATTACACGCGTGTGTTTATTTTACGGAGTGCAGGGAAAATACCTTCCAATAAACACACGGACCTTGATGTTTCACCACTTCTAGACGCCGAAAAAGTTGGTTTGTTAACGTAACTGATTAAGACGCTGTGGTGGATGGGGGAGGCGGTACTCTTTTCGGGGCATTTGGGCTACAAACGCCGCATTAAACATCTTTATACGTCACTTGCCCCCACTTGAATCAATGAAAAGTTTCTTAATCCCTGCTGCAGGGGCTGCCTGGCCGAGGAGGTAAAGGCGTTTTAGCTTCACCCGGAAGGACGTGGGTTCGATTCCCTGTCAGGAAGCCGAAAAATTTAAGGAACGCGATTTCCACTTCCGGAGGTCCACATGGCCCTGAGGTTCACTCAGCCTACATCAAACATGAGTACCAGGTTAATTCGTCGGGGCAAAGGCGGCCGGGCGCAGAGCTAACCACTCTTATTCACTAAGGGCCGAGATTACGGATAGTGGAAGCCTTTACCTTCCGCCCCTCGCAGGGCCGTCATGGTCTGTACGGAGATGACTTTGTATTTTTTTTTTTTTTATCCCTGCTGCAGCAATGCATGCAAGACATATTTACTCACTCCTACAGTGCAATTTCTGTAAGGTTCCTGTACACATGAGCATATTGTTATGATTGACTGTATATCTGTATGTGGCTGAGAGGCGTGACCAGTCTTCAGAAAAAATAATGGTTGGGAAGAGCATTGTAACAAATCCGGTTTGTCACGCTCGTTACGGAAATGATATATGAGGTTTCTTTCTACAAATGGCTTACATCTCATGATCATAAGATCTATAGCAATTGAAGGAATGTTTGAGAAATAAATTTTTTTTGTATTATTACTAGTATGTAAGCCTGTATTCGACAGCCAAAGTGACCGTGTGAAAAGTAACATAAATTGTGCAATGAATATATAAATGTTGTGAATATAACATACATAGTGTGGACAGTGATAATTACTAAGTAGATGATGTTACTGTTACTACTTGCACCAGAATGACAATATCAACTCACAGAATGAGTGACATTTTATTGATTTATTGATAAAGATCAAAGTACGCGGAATTGTACCTTGTCTGAATCGCATCTATGCCACAGCAACACTTGCAAGGAAATATCAATGACAACATTTTGCCTGATATCATTCCAAAATCTCAGTGGCAAGAGATTCCATGGCTATATATAGAGGTAATGTCGTTGCATACGTCAAAGTGGTGAAGATTCATTCATTCATTCATTCATTCACCACTGATCTGCATTTTCAGCTGTCGTCCAGGTGGCAGATTTCCTGTCAATTGCTTCAAATTAGGAGGTATTTTTCACTAAGCTGTTCACATTGATAGCCATCATGAAATGCTCTTGTAACCTATGTTTGGTGCCTATCTCAGCCATCTGAACCTTGTTGCCTTCTTAGTATCGCTGTGGAAGGTGGTACAACTCAGGGCACGGCCGACGTAATGCAGCACTCTAGTTAGGTCAGCGTCGACCTAGTCGGTCGTGCGTACTCGAAGATTCAGAACTCGAACTCATGCCGACAGAAGAAGCTGTACAGAGCAATTCACGTCAACATGTTGAAGATGATACAATGTATTTGCTGAAGAAAACGTGTTTTCCTTTAAAAGATTCAAAAAACGTGGTCGTGAGAGATTTATTGTATTTATTTCTTGTAAAGTGAAGGTAATAAGCCATATCTAGTGCCACTTTTAACTGTTGATACGTATTAATTTTCTCAATATCACTATGAAACAGACAGAGTAGGGGATTTATATTCATATATATTTAAATAGATAGATACCGAGTGGCGTGGGAGCACGTGTTAGCGTGTTACGACTATGTTTTTTTTTTCTATTGGCTTTACGTCGCACCGACACAGATAGGTCTTATGGCGGCGATGGGACGGGAGAGGGCTAGGACTGGGAAGGAAGCGGCCGTGGCCTTAATTAAGGTACAGCCCCAGCATTTGCCCGGTGTGAAAATGGGAAACCACGGAAAACCATCTTCAGGGCTGCCGACAGTGGGGTTCGAACCCACGATTTCCCGAATACTGGATACTGGCTGCGCTTAAGCGACTGCAGCTATTGAGCTCGGTGCTACGACTATGGAGCCAAGCTCTGCATCCGGGAGACCACATTGGTTCGAACCCGGCCGTTGCTGTCCTGAGAATCGTTCCCTCCAGTTTCCCATTTTTTTTTACTTCCGCGCAAATGCCGGGACAGTTCATATTCATAAGCCTCAGTCGATTCTTTCACCTCCCTACCCAGTTTCATGCATCATCATCCACTTCGTCTTCATTGGCTTATCAACTGAGGTTGGCGTCGGGAAGGGGATCAGGTCATAAAAATGTGCATATAAATTCATATCACCTCATCCTGACCGTGTAGCTAGAAATTGGATTAAGAGGTATGTATAGGTAGATAGATGTATTTGATTGTGACGACAAAATTATTATATTCAGGCAGTAGAACACTGCCTTTCTTGTGTGTTCAATGCCCGTTCAGTCTCGTGGTATTGGAGTGTACTCAGAGTCCATCAGCCTCGTTTCGGAACAAAATTCCGGCAACTCAACATCTCTGAAAACCGTAAAGTTAATGTGACATACAGAAAACCAGTAATATTATTAATGTCCGTCTTCCTGGCTGAACGGTCAGAGTTGTGGCTGTCGTTGGGAGGGCCCAAAATTCGATTCCAGGCCGGATCAGGTATTTAACCGCATTCAAGTAATTCCTCCAGGTCGGTACTGAAGTGTTCGCGATTGCCTCTGAACCGATGGCCACTACGCTGACCATTCAGGCAATGTTGCTGAGGTATGATTGATATTATTTTATTTCGTACCACTATGTACAGTATTGTGACAACTAAATTAATAAAATTTAAATACTTTTCTTGTTGAGAATTCATATCATACACCGAAATTCATCTTTCTTTCAATATGCAGTGGGCCTAGAAATTGTTAATTGTTGATCTTTTTATGTAAAGTACGTGCGTGTGTGCTTTTATATAATGGAGAAGTTAATCTCACTCCGGCGGGCCTGTCAAACGATATATCGGTTGGCTAATATGCGCCAATAACGCCGCTAGCGGCAGTTGAGTTTCGACCGACATTTTACATTCATGCCGATATGAATCCATGTAAAAGGGAATAAAAGTACAGACATCATCTGCAGATATGTTAAGGTCATTTTACTGCTTCTAAAGTTCACTAAACAAAATATTTTCCTCGCTCTGCTGTTTCTTCTTTACTGTATACTTTAGATAGCTTAACAATATTTAGGCATATATCGATATCGGCCCTTAAAAATCATTGTGATTTATCAGAAGATCAGGAATTCTTAATTAAAGCGGATTTATAGTGGTGAATTTAGGGCTCCTGGCCCTTTCTTACACTTAACTACTTCATGTATAGAAATGAGTACTAATTTACAATATAATTTTACATTTTTACAGTGTAACAATTTCAACAATTTACATTTTAATATATACTCTACTAACAGTATAAACACTGAAGTGACCTAATTTAAACACATTAAATCTTTACAACCTAAAGTATAAACTATCTAAAGTATAAGTAAATTAACTAAAGTAAGTGAGGCCTGTTGGCGAATACTATGAAAATTTAATTTTCAGTAATGTTATAATTATTCTAATCATATAACCATATTGGAAGAATAGTAGCATATGTAATATATCGTTTGTACTTCTACGATACCTTCTTGGAATTCAATCTCAGGTAACATCAGAGACATGCCACAATCCATGCTGTTGAGAGGAAATGTCTGAAATGGTGCCTACAAATTACAAAATGAATGTCAATTCAATTTGAGCTATCAATTGAAATATGTAGAGATTTAGTGCGTCAGAAATCGTGTTTTAGCGACTATTTAGCTCATGGTCTCAGTGACAAACCTGGTATAATAATATCAGGATCTTAAACAAATCAACAGATGTACTAGGCGACAAAATTATCGATTTCAAATTACTACACCTATGTGGACTTGTCTTTTTAAATATAGTCTATAAATTCGTGAGAACCGCTTACTCAGATATATTTATACATGGCTCAAAAAATAATTTGATCACGTCTTTAGATGGGAATTGGACTTTAACGGAAATAACATATCATGTTTACTAAAAGGAGCGCTCCACCCTCATGCGGATGTTTGGGAGGTGTCAGTGTGAATTGAAAGATACAAGTACCTCAATTCAAAGTACGCGCGATGGTTGGCCTGTATGGAGTGTAGTGTTTCGAAATCGTGGATGAACGTACTGCCCCAGGTAGGCAACGAAGGAAGCAATTGTCGTCGAAGGAAGCCACTCGCGCACTTACACTGATTAAGAAGTCTACTCGCAGAGATACATTGCCAGAATTCTAGAGGTTGTTCAGAATACGATTTGGTATCTGCGGAAAGGAGTACGGGTCGTCAAAGGAAAACCACCTCAGCGTAAGAAGCTTTTGTGCGTCTGCAAGGTCTCTGAGGCCATAAAGTTAGAGAGCACGAGCACTACAGGTGGGCCTTCCTACAACAGGCTTCTGCAGTACGATTTAGTAACCAAACAGTGAAAAGCATGATTCGAGAAGCCAATTTGAGATGCCGACGACCCGCTCGAGTACCTGGACTGAACATAATGCGTCTTAGCATAGGACTGCAATTTTCTAGAGATAGATCATTTGAACTGGCAGCAAGGACACTGATGGCCTGTACTCTTTCCGGATGAATCCCGTCTGTGAGTCTAGACCAGGGCCTCTGAAACGCCCAAACTCTCACGCGTGCAGAGCGAGGTGCATAGGCTCTGTGCACTGTGCATCGGTACGCTTCGCCTCAACTCGGCTCGACTCGGATGGTGTAGTGTGCTGAGAGCGACGAAGCGTTTGATGGTAGACGACGTGTTTATCAGTGAAACCTAGATTAGCGCACGACTACAACATAATAATGGAGCAACCTGTTTCGAAGAAAGCAAAGACTTCCGAAAGTCCATTTCAATCGAACTGGGAACTTTCGTATTTTTTTTTGTTTGTTTGTCGTGACGATAACGCCAAATGCTTAATCTGTGGGACGATAATTACGTGCGTAAGAAAATCGTCTATTGAAAGACACTACAACAGACTACATTCGGAAAATTATTGTGAAATCATAGGAGACGTCAGAGAGAAAAGATTAAGGAAGTTGAAACAGCTTGAAGAAGAGCATTCTATATCCACAAATGAGGTTTGTTCCAGTACTGTAGCATTTTCATTTTGGTTACAGGTTCTGCATTTTTTTTTTTAAATTATGTTCACATTCCCCTCAAACATGTATGTGTATTTCTAATTCACTTTTTAAATTTTTTTAATAACACTAGTAACCTTGTCCCATACAACTGTGCGTCTACGCTCACCACACGTAAACATTTCGCAGTGGGGGAGAAACAGTAGTGAAGGTGAGGAACGCGGAGACAGGCCGAATGGGGAGACAGGTGTAGGGAGAGAGGAGTGGGGGGTCTGCACTCTGGTCAACCAAGCGAAGTCGTCTTTTGCACCGTGCACAGTGCATGCACCACGCGCATGCACCCTGAGAGGCCCTGGTCTAGACAAAACGTGAAGAGTTGTTTCATCCGACAGTTGTACGATTTACCGTTGGTTAATGGAGTGTTTCTGTTACGGTGTGGACAAGCGTAATTCTTGACAGGAAAACTGATTTCCTGATCATTCTCAATTGTTCCTTGACTACATGATGACACATTGAAGAGATCGTAGCGCCACATGTGATTCCTTACGTGAGGCAACTGGCAGAAAACGCAGTATTCATCTGGAAGTACCGACTTGAACCGATCGAACAAGTCTCAGGCCAACAGGAGCGGTGCATGCAAGCGGGAGTTCCATCACCCCAAACACGACGGAATCTGGAAAACGCCCTGTTTTGGAAGAGTGGGCACATCTGGCCCAACTGAACGTGCTGCGCTTTGCCAGAAGCATAAAAAAGCGTTGTGAAGCTGTTGGCAATACTCCTTCCAAGACGCTAAATTAACACCTAGCCATCTTGGTACATGACCAAGGACCACTTTCCTTATGACACGTTATGCAATGACGTCGTGCATTGAGTGTCCAAAAAATGCTTTACATTTCAATTCCTAATGGTTGCAAAGAAGGAGATTTCGTTTTATTACGTGTATGTTCAACATGGTATGATCATATTTAAAAGTAACCAAAGCAGTTGAAAAATCGTGCTTCATTTGACTTCAAAAGTACATTCACTTAACTACGTTATTTTGATGAGGCCGAGAGCTAATATATTAGTGGACTGCTTGACGTCGCACAGATGCAGGTAGATCTTACGGCGCCGATGAGATAGGATAGGACTAGGAGCGGGAAGGAAATGGCCGTGGCCTTAATTAAGGTACAGCCTTAGCATTTGCATGTTGTGAAAATCGGGAAACACTGAAAACTATATTCGGGACTGCCAACAGTGTGGTTCGAACCCACTATCTGCCGAATTCAAGTTGTCAGTTACGTTAGTCAATTCACGCAGCCGCCCTTCGGTCCATACGAATTTTTGTGCCGGGAGTCTCTTTGTGCCCTTGTGATGGGAATCTTCGTATTTGGCGCCTGGGTATGATATTATTATTATTATTATTATTATTATTATTATTATTATTATTATTATTATTATTATTATGACCGTGTAGGGAGAGAGTGAAACCTGGTGTCGGCACATAACATACTCTTGTCGAACAACCTGTCCCCATCAGATGAACGAATCACCATCAATAGTATTAAAAAAAACCTCTCCATACGAACACTGCGGAGAGGTGTCGAATCGAATCCAAGATTTTGATCCGCAGTCTAGTGATTAGAACATGTATACCAACCTGCCGGCCAATATTCTGATGGTGATTTTTTTTTCACCAACGGGACTTGAACCGGCTAACCACGGCGTTAGACCATAAGTACTTAGTCTCAGCAATCATGCCACGATACGGGCTCCATAGGATAGAGATTATTAATACCTGCGTATTGTTTTGTCTTGATGCACTTTCGTTTTCATTAGTTATTTAATACTGCAGTGATCCGTTAATAATAATAATAATTTCGTGTGGCTATTTCTAGCCGGGTGCAGCCCTTGTAAGGCAGACCCTCCGATGAGGGTGGGCGGCATCTGCCATGTGTAGGTAACTGCGTGTTATTGTGGTGGAGGATAGTGTTATGCGTGGTGTGTGAGTTGCAGGAATGTTGGGACAGCACAAACACCCAGCCCCCGAGCCACTGGAATTAACCAATGAAGGTTGAAATCCCCGACCCGGCCGGGAATCGAACCCGGGACCCTCTGAACCGAAGGCCAGTACGCTGACCGTTCAGCCAACGAGTAGTGATCCGTTAAACAGTGATAATAAATACAACTCGATCACCAGATTACCTCTAGGTAATTTCATTCGCAACTGCGTTCTCACGAAAGTAAATAGGAAACATAACGAAAGCTGGAGTTATTATTGATAGTTTTACAAGCAACGTACATTCATGGATGTTTACTTGTAGACTGACTTTCAGCATTCTGCCAGCAAGCTTCTTTGAATTTACACCTCCACAATCGTCTATTTGTAACTAGCTCTGTGGCATCGGTTAGTTCCACACCTCTTATCTTTAAATCATCGAATTTTTAGTCTAACCTTTGACACCTTGGTCTCCATCGACCTCATATCAAATGGCTGTGGATCCTGACTACGATGTCACTCAGAGCTTCATAAGACTTCATCCCCATATCTTCCTTCACATGGTGAATACATTCAGATAATTGACGTACTAATTCCTTCAGCTACAGTACTAAATCTACCCATATCACTATGTAGCGTGCAGTATTATTCCTGGCCATCAATCCTACCCCACACACTGCCCTTCTCTGCACCCGTTTAGAACACTTCATAATTTTCTATCGCTTCCTCGTTATCACCCCTATCACAACCCAACGCATCCCATTCGCTGGCTCAGAGAGTTTTTAGACCTATAGAAAAAGTATATGACGTTATCTTGTATGGGAACCTACAACTGACGAATACTAAGTTATCTTGTTCTTATTCGGATGAAGAGTGTTCAATTACTATTACTTCATACTATAATGTAGTTGACTTCTTTCCATACTCAAAAGAGTACCGAAAATGACACTTAATGGTCCATTCCAAAGTCATTTCTTAGAAATCGTCTCTGGTTGAAACGCGCTTCGGACTAATGTAAAAAACCGATAGACCTTAGTACTGTAAGAGAGGTTATGAATAAAACTTCACGTTGAATTATTTCTCCGTCTGATTGCAGCACTGTTATTCCGTAACCATCTACACGAAAAATAGCATCTCTGCATTCCTAGCTCAAGTAATCTTCACTACTGCAAAGGTTAAATTATTTCTGGCACATAGGCCTAAATATCGCATTTATCATAGTGTATCATAAAATTTATACTACCTTCATTAATCCAGTACCGAAAGACCATGTTTATGACTTCGGTAGCTTTTTCGCTATTTGCTTTAAGTCGTACCGACACAGATAGGTCTTATGGCGACGATGGGAGAAGGAAGGCCTAGGATTGGGAAGGAAGCGGCCGTAGCTTTAATTAATGTACAGCCCCAGCATTTGCCTGGTGTGCAAATGGGAAACCACGGAAAACCATCTTCAGGGCTGCCAACAGTGGGATTCGAACCCACTATCTCCCGGATGAAAGCTCACAGCTGCGCGATCCTAACCGCACGGCCAACTCGCTCTTCGGTAGCTTAGTGAACCGTTCACTGCTTCAATAATATTACATGTTGATGCTTTATTAACACATAACTCCATGTACTGGTCCGGCTCCATAGCTAAATGGTTGGCGTGCTGGTCTTTGGTCACAGGGGACCAGAGTTCGATTCCCGGTAAGGTCGAGCATTTTAACCATAATTGGTTAATTACGATGGCACGGGGGCTGGGTGTGTGTCTGTGTCTATTTCATCATCAGTTCATCCTCATAATGACGTGTAGGTCGCCTGCTGGCGTCAAATTAAAGACCTGCATCTGGTGAGCCGAACTTGGCCTCGAACACTCCTGGCATTAAAAGCCATACGCAATTTCATATTTTTTTTTCATGTACTCGCCCATGTTTGACTGTGACACACCTTTCATGTTATCTTTCATAGCAGCACACGAATGACATGAGAATTACTGACTGCTGATCTGACAGCCATCGTTAAATCTACTTGAACCACTAGCAGCCATGACACTTGAAGGCAAAACAACTATTTTCTCTCAATCTAAAGCAGACAGCATCTGGAAAAGGTACTATGTGATGGAGTAATATCTTTGAGAAAGTACACAAGGTAAAAAAAGATGCGTAAAAAGGTAAATAAATAAACAAAAAACAAATGTAAACCAAATATAGGCCTAATGAAAAAAAGTGGAATAAAGTCAGATGGCATCCGATTGAAAGGAATAAAAGAAGAGACTGAACAAGACATGAATAGCGCAAAGCAGATCTAAGAAGAAGAAGAAGAAGAAGAATAGATGTAGGTTGCAACAGTTAGGCAGAGATGGACAATTGATGTGTGAATATTCAATGAAGCGGCCTTTAGCTCTGTGTCGGGGTAGTAAATACCTTCTGAGCACAAGTTCGTAGGTTGGATCTTGGCTCAGTCCGGCGGTATTTGAAGGTGCTCACGTACGTGCTTGCTCCAGCAGATTTACTTGCAACTATAAGAACTTCTGCGGGATAATTAAGGCACCTCGACGTCTCCGAAATCCGTGAATAGTTAGTGGGACGTAATACTATTATTATTATTAATAGTATTATTATTATTATTATTATTATTATTATTATTATTATTATTATTATTATTATTATTATTATTATTATTATTATTATTATTATTATTATTATTATTATTATTGCAGATATTGAACAGAAAGTAGGCCTGCATAAAATGCTATAATATATCTACGTATTGCTTTCTAGCTGGCGTTTCATCATGAATAAAAATGTTATTTCAAATTATTAACGATAATATTTTTGTTCAGATAATGTCGAATCAGTTTGAGGTGAAATGTAAAAAATGCAATTCACTGCCCTTCTCTTGAAAAATTCCTGAACACGTGCATGCGTGCGTTGTGAAATGATTTATAAGGCAATTAAAGGACGTGAGGTCTTGTTGCAGTGTGACGCGATATTGTGGGTGATAGTCGTTGGCCAGCAGTAGATATGATCGGTATGGCGTGACTCCCTTGTGTTACAGAGGTCTTTTAAAATAGGCACTTACGATCGTGACAAATGTTTCCGTTTCTTCGCTTGAAATAAGGCACTAGGTCACCATGAAACGCTTATTGTTACTTTGTCATTTTAAGTTTTGATTCATTCTTTTGCGTATTGTGCTGCAGATTCCCAGATAATTCACGTAACCATGTAGGTTATACGTATGAATTTTATAGAAGGCAGGCTTGTAAGATATTTAAGGACTATACTATAGTTTTAACAATTTTTCTGTTATGTTTCAATGTTTTATACGAGTACAATCAATAGAAAGTGATGAAGAGCTCATTGTAGTTCACGAAAAGTTGAATAAGAAGAGGAAGAAGAAGAATATAAGATCCGCTTCCCTTATTAAAATTGCTTCTCGAACCACCTCCAATCTGCAAAATACAATAGCCACAAAGATATCGAAATATACAGAACTGGCAATAGAAATACAACACCTGTGGAAATTAGACCAATACCAATATCATGTAGCCTACTTGTGTTATTCCGAAAAGGTTGTACAGCTCTCTAGCCACATTAAAACTGCATCATCACACATACATTGAACTACAGAAAGCCACCCCCCCCCCTCCGAGCACCTGCCACAATGTGAGAAAGTTTCTAGGAACAACTATTCCTCTGAGTAGCACCAAACAAGACGAAGATCCAGGCCGCAGTTCCGATGATACTGAAGGACAGATTCCCAAAACGGGGACATAAAAAGTTTTTCAGGGACATCATCGTATATATATGTGGAAATTTTTTATGTTGTAAATATTTGTAGATATCTGTACCTGTAGTTTCATAATCAAGAAGGTGACTCCTTGTTTAGGCCGAGTCAGCCCATTATGTTACCGGCACAAGCCAAGCCTTCCTAAATAGATGTAATAATAATAATAATAATAATAATAATAATAATAATAATAATAATAATAATAATAATAATAATAATAATAATAATAATAATACAGAAGACGGCATAACCACCGAATGGTTTCGGCGTCGCAAGAAATAGGCTAGGATTCTGAAGGTAGCACCCATGATCATATGCCTGGTGTGAAACGGAAAACAAAGGAAAAACATTTTTGGGGCTACCAATGATGGGATTCTAACCCACAGTTTCCCGAATGATTTGTGACCTGTACCACGTAACCAAATCACTCGGTATTATTTCGAATGTAGGCCTACCAGCTCAAGAGTACATTTTGGGTGCGAATCATTTCAAAATCCGTAAATGCACTGAGGTTTTGACGGAACCATGAAACAATAAATGTCATGGCATAGTATATTTGAGCACTTCGAAAGCCACAGGACCTCACAATTTAAGCTCAGAAGGCCAGCGTTTCCACCCGGTAGGCCATTTAAAACTCGAGGAGTCAGTGCATTGCAACGGAGTGACTATTAACATGGTAAATTCTCTCCTCATTATTAACACAGATTTTAAATTTTACTGGCACTCTTAATCTCCAAGCGAGATACTAAATAAAATTTTCCGTAATGGCAAGGAATATTTTACATTGTCGCAAAATACAGGACCGCGCTGTATAAAGGAAAGGATGATAGACGTAAAGCAGAAAATGACAGGCCAGTAAGTCGGACATGCGTTGCATGTAAGCTTTGGGAAGGCATTCTTTGTGATTATATTAGATATGTTTGCGAAATTAAAAACTAATGGAATGTATCGCGATTGACCTGTCTAAAGCATTCGACAGGGTGGATCATGGGAGACTACTGGCAAAAACGAGTGCAGTTGGACTAGACAAAACAGTGACTGAATGGGTTGCTATGTTTCTAGAAAATAGATCTCAGAGAATTAGAGTAGGCAAAGGTTTATCTGACCCTGTAATAATTAAGAGGGGAATTCCTCAATGCAGCATTATTGGACCTTTATGTTTTCTTATATATATGAATGATATGAGCAAAAAGAAGTGGAATCGGAGATAAGGCATTTTGTGGATGATGTTATTCTGTATAAAGTAATAAATAAGTTGCAAGATTGTGATCAATTGCAAAATGACCTCGATAATGTTGTGAGATGGACAGCAGGCAATGGTATGTTGATAAATGGGGTTAAAAGTCAGGTTATGAGTTTCACAAATAGGAAAAGTCCTCTCTGTTTTAATTACTGCGTTGATGCGGGGAAATTTCCTTTCGGGTATCTAGCTATTAATACAAGGAAAGATCTTCATTGGGGTAATCACATAAATGGGATAGTAAATCAAGGGTACAGATTTCTGCACATGGTTATGAGGGTGTTTAGGGGTTGTAATAAGGATGTAAAGGAGAGGGCATATAAGTCTCTGGTAAGACTCCAACTAGAGTATGGTTCCAGTGCATGGGACCCTCACCAGGATTACTTGATTCAAGAACTGGGAAAAAATCCTAAGAAAAGCAGCTCAATTTGTTCTGGGCGATTTCCGACAAAAGAGTAGCGTTACAAAAATGTTGCAAAGTTTGGGCTGTGAAGACTTGGGAGAAAGAAGACGAGCTGCTCGACTGAGTGGTATGTTCCAAATTGTCAGCGGAGAGATGGTGTGGAATGACGTTAGTAGACGAATAAGTTTGAGTGGTGTCCTTAAAAGTATGAAAGATCACAATATGAAGATAAAGTTGGAATTCAAGAGGAAAAATTGGGGCAAATATTCGTTTATAGGAAGGGGAGTTAGGGATTGGAATAACTTACCAAGGGAGATGTTCAATAAACTTCCAATTTCTTTGCGATCATTTAGGAAATGACTAGAAACAACAGATAGAGAACACGCCAGCTGGGCGACTGCCCTAAATGCAGATCAGCAGTGATTGATTGATGGATACTACAATTGGAAATGACGTAAAAAAGAAATTCCTATCATCTATGGCGGGTAATTCAATTATGTGCCTGTTCTTCGTTACAATTTATTTCACTTACATAGTAGGTGTGTTAACCGAAATTCTGCTATTCCATATTTATGAATATAATTTTGTACGTACTTAGAGTTCACTTCTTCAGAATACCTATTTGTTCAAAAATAACACGCAGACTGTGTTAACAACAGCTTATAGCACATGCGTGTACTTTAATGCGGTGGCAGTTATAAACCATTAATGAGTATAACTTTGAAGAGTAAGAAATAAACCTAGGCCAATATAAATAACATGTTTCATTTACCTATGTGAACACTGGTAGGGCAAATAATACTCATCTATTCAAATACTATTCTAATGCTAGAAATATTTTAAACATATCATAAATTGTTGTGCAATATTAATAGAACAAGAATGTCCGAGCGAGGTCCTTCGGCAGTTGATACCTATTTGGAATATAATTTTTATTTGCCTTACGTCACATCGACACAGATAAGTCTTATGGCGACGGCGAGGTAGGAAATAGCTTCGAGTGTGTGAGGGAAGCGGTCGTGGCCTTAATTAAAGTACATCTCCTGCATTTACCTGGTGTAAAAAAAGAAAACCACAGAAAACCTTCCTCAGGTTTGCTGACAGTGGTGTTCGAAGCCACTATCTCCCGAATGAAAACTCACAGTTGCGCGACCCTAACCGCACCACCAACTCGTTCGATCTACTTGGGTAACTGAAAGTTCCTCTAAAATGTAGTGAGTAAAGACGGATGATGGAATATAATATACATATTTTATTTACATAGTGTGTCGTTTCATTGTTATTAAAAGCATATTCTGCACACGACGTTTTCGTGAAAACTTTTTTTAAAGTTTCCACCGTTTTTTTTAAAGCATTCGGCTGGGGATTTGGTGGGACTTTCAACCCATTTAGGTCATTTTTAACTCATCCTGTTGGCAAAAGTGAAGACGATAGTGAAATGTTGCGATGTGATACTAAAATATATGTAGTTTATATTTTAAATATTAACAGTTCCTGAGGTCGTATTTAAAGAGCTGGGCTGAGTGTCTCAGACGGTTGAAGCGCTGGCCTTGACCCTAACTTGGCAGGTTCGATCCTGGTTCAGTCCGGTGGTATTTGAAGGTGCTCAAATACGTCAGCCTCGTGTCCATAGATTTACTGGCACGTAAAAGAACTCCTGCGGGACTAAATTCCGGCACCTTGGCGCCTCCTAATACCGTAAAAGTAGTTAGTGGAACGTAAAGCCAATAACATTATTATTATTATTATTATTATTATTATTATTATTATTATTATTATTATTATTAGATTTAGCGAAAAATAATTTTAAATTGCAGAATATTTCGTTCGATTTGAGTATGGAATTTTGAATATTCCCTTTCATATCCTTTAGCAGTGTGGGCAGAGCTCGGTATGGTGACCATTTGGGAACACCAGATACAATTTGTTCAATTCCCTCTCCCCGCCCCATACGCGGTATACCCTGCCCATCGTGTGAGGCAACTAAAACGTATCCTCAGGGTATTTCACTTTCGAAGCGAGGGTTGGTAACCACGATGCCCCAAGGTGAGTCAGACATTTCTTACACTTGTACGAGGCTCCTCACTTCCATCTTTCCTGACCGATCTGCCTTGGTCATCTCATTGTTCTCCTCTGACCGCGACGATATTAGGTTTACAAGGCCTAGGGAATCCTTCATTTTCATGCCCTTCGTGGATCTTCCATTTCGTTCGCCAATATCTTCATTCTTCGAAGTGTCTGACCTCCTCCGTGTTTCCTATGATTCTACTTCCTCTTAAAACAATAATAAATACTACCATTTCCCATTCCCCCAGCGTGGGTGGGAGCGGTGGAACACTCCTATGATATCTTCTTCCCATCGTAAGAAGCGACTTAAATGGAACACTACTTATGCCGGGTTCCTCACTTTCATACTTCGTATTCGACTTTGCGAACTCTTATTCTCTTCAGACCTCGACGGCATTAGGTTTGTAAGACCGAGGAATTCTTATCTTCACGCCCATCCTGGTCCTTAGCTTTCTTTTGCCGATACCATCATTCTTCATAGGATCGGAACTGTTCAACCATTTCCTCTAATTTCTGTCAATTTCGGTTGGTTGCCACACTGTGCTTCCTCTTAAAGCACTAATCACCGCCATCAAGTGTTGCCACTAGTCCCGATTTTGGTGGAAAATGACATTGTCTTGAATTACACCCAATTACACTTATCTATCCGGATGTAAAATTATCCCACTTACAGGGTGTGAGAAATAAATACTTAGTGAGTGTCAGCAATCGTTTAAAGCCTGCCACCTACACCACTATATAGATGACTTGTGACAAATTCTCAATTAGTTTTAAATACTTACGTGTTATTGTTAAGGAATGCATGAACTAGTCCTATAATGTGTCTTTTGAATTTTATTCCAGGATCGCGTAAATTTCGTAGCTTTTCTGAATGGGCGTGAAATACTCGTATCAGTGCGACCGTGTTTTATTTGTCAGATTTTTCATCCAATATTCCAGCTGTCATTGAGTTTCAGATCACTGAATGCTCTAATTGCTGTCAAGAGTTCACAAACTTTGGTTTTAGGTCCTCAAAATCAGTGTGCGCGATGAAGTTATGCTGGCTACGGTTTTCGCCTTTAATTACTGACAAATAGTCTCGGTGAAAACTGGCTGGACGCTAATTACAAACTTGGCCATTTCAAATGCCAATTAAATGCTTTAATGGTAGAGTTCTTAGAGAAGACAATGATAGATTACCCTCATAAACATCAGCCGTCGTAAGAAAGAGCCTCATAACTCACAACAGCTCAGACTTTTCTTAAGACAGCTTAGTTGACATTTCTTCTCTCATTACCTCCAGAACGTTAGATTAGACACAGATTTAAATCCGACAACGTTACTTTAGACATAATATCATTGTATGAAGTGTTCTCATTCATTATATTTGCCAAGTATAATGATCCACAGTTGTGATTATTGCATTAATAGTTTAGCAGAGCTTAGGACAGGTGTTTCCAACCTTTTTAAGTTCGTGAGCACCACCGGCATGTAATACAGTAGAAAATATGAAATTCGAACATATATAATTCAAAATCGTGAATAATTCGAACTGTTCCTTTGTTTGTTGCGTGCTGCCCCGCCTATAAACATCGGAATCTTTTCCAAGGACATCCTATATACTGTATATATATATCGGCCAAATTTTCCGGACTAAACATATGTGCGCGCATGAATAAGTTTAATGATTGTTTAATAACAAAAGATATTACTGTAACCAAGTTTCGAGGGTTTTCGGGCAACGGCGATGAGTTCAGCGTCGGTAAAAATGTATTCTACTGTTTAGCGCCTACAGTGAGGGAACTCAGTCATGCTTTGGGGTTGTTTCACATTCAGTGGAGTTTGTAGACTGCACCAAATTCAAGGAACACTGGACAAATACGACTACCATTCCATCCTATCTCGTTACGCTCTTTCGTCTGGATGGCAACGTGGGTTTGTCCTCTAACAACCCAGCTCGATATCTGCAGTCGCTTAAGTGCGACCAGTATCCAGTATTCGGGAGATAGTGGACTCGAACCCCACTGCCGGCAGCCCTGAGGATGGTTTTCCATGGTTTTCGATCTTCACACAAGGCAATTAAATTAATTAAAGCCACGGCCGCTTTCTTCCCAGTTCTAGCCTTTTCCTGTCCCGTCGTCGCCAGAAGACCTATCTGTGTCGGTGCGACGTAAAGCAACTTGCAAAAAAATGTCCTCCAACAAGACAATGAGCCCAGACACACGTCTCAATATTGCATGAATTATCTGCAAAATAAACAAATCTTTGGGGAATTGCTTTTAATGCAATGGCTTCCCCTAAACCTGGGACTTAAATCCAATTGAGCTGCTGTGGGAGGCGTTGGATCGGCAAGTCCGAAACGAGTGTCCTTAATCGGAAAAGCTGTGGGACATCTTGCAGAATGCCCGGCAAAGTATACCTGCATCAGCGCTAGAAAAGCTTGTTCTGAGAATGCCAAGAATTGTTAAAACTGTACCTGCAGCAAAGCGGGGTTTCTTTGATGAGAAGATAATTTGATGTGTTCTGGTGATCTGTGGGAGAAAGTGTGTACATATTGTCTATTTTTTGCTCAGACGTAGTGTAAAACCGTAGTTTTGTTGTAAAATATTAGTTTTGGAATATATATTTGTCCATTCCTTACATAGGTTTGTTGTTTTCTTTTAATCTCAGTCAATTCCTTAACAATTCAATGCTTGTCCGAAAATTTCTGGCCGGCAGTGTGTATGTACGGTATATATATGTGTGTGTGTTTGCGTGTGTGAGCGTGCGTGCGTGCGTACGTGCGTACAGCTGTGAGCTTGCATTCGGGAGATAGTGGTTCGGATCCCACCGTCGACAGCTCTGAAAATGTTTTTTTCCGTTGTTTACCATTTTCACACCAGGCAAATGCAGGGACTGTGCCTTAATTAAGGCCACGGCCGATGCGTTCGAAACCCTAGACATTTCCCATCCTTCTGTTGCCGAAAATCTTCGATGTGTGAGTGGGATGTTCAACAAGTAGCAAAAACAAAACAAAACAAAAAAAACACAATACGTATGCATGTACACAAATACATACAGAGTCCTATACGCAGAAACTGAGCCAGTGGTCTCTAAGGTCTTCACGTTACACGGGAAAAATTTTCATTCTAAAAAATCATCACCTTCATAATGTAGAGATTAATAAAATGTAAATATCATTCATGGAAGTTACGAGTATCCTTCAGTCATTTTACCCAACTATTAATGCTGGATGAAATATTTTTGTTTAGAACTTTCACCAGTAATGTTTTGTCATCTAAGGTGCAATATTGTGTGCACATTGTCAAGGCAATCTCGCTCTTCATAATGTATGTGCTGCGGGACAGTATACCTTCAAAAATATTATCACATAGGAGGTTTTGTCCCGGCAACGACGATAACCCTTTTCATAAACTGAAAGGTTTTGTTTTAGGTCTAAGTGAGCGTTATTTGTCAGCCATGCCATAATTGATGAAAATGAAATGTCGTATGGCTTTTAGTGCCGGGAAACCCCAGGACGGGTTCGGGTCGCCAGGTGCAGGTCTTTCTATTTGACTCCCGTAGGCGACCTGCGCGTCGTGGTGGTGGTGGTGATGATGATGATGAGGAGGAGGATGATGATGAAGACAACACATACACCCAGCCCCCGTGCCATTGGAATTAACCAATTAAGGTTAAAATCCTCGACCCGGCCGGGAATCGAACCCGGGACCCTCTGAACCGAAGGCCAGTACGCTGACCGTTCAGCCAACGAGTCGTACGCCATAATTGATAGTAGCATGCGAATGCCATTATTGCATTCGTTTAAAGTTTCTTCTCTTTTGGAAATAAAACACATTGTAAACATTTTAAGATTATTATTGGCATTGCATTAACGAGTGAACGCTCTATGAACTTAAAATGAAAATAAAGTTTCGCTAGTATCGTATGCCAATGTTGGAATTACAACATACTAACATTCTGCCTGCTGTGTTGTGTTGTTGGGTTATTGGATGTAAATGCATGCAATGTTGACATACAGAGTAATGGCTTGTTGCTATAGCAATCAAAAGCGGGAGATCGGTCCATAGAACGGGCACGACCAATGGTACACGCTATAGTGTTTTCTGTGTTCTGCAGAATAGAACAGTAACCTACTGTAGTGAACACCCTTTATGATGATGCCAAACATAAACAGCTGGATGCATGCCAGGTAGTATACAGGAAGTCATGAGGTCAACAGCTCGAAACTCATCCTATAGATTGGCCTGTCATCATGAATCTTAGTTTACATAGAGTGATATTGTACAAACGTTTGAAACAATGCCGGCAGAATATTTGTCATTCCAAGATTTCTTTTTTCACCATATAAACTAGTCATTTGTGGACGAACTTGGATTTCCTTAATAAGTAAGTATGCTCCCGCCAAGGTTATCTGCTATTGTCTTTCAGTTTTCATTGTCTCGTCTATTTATATTGTCAACAAACTCTCAACAACATTCGCTCGTCCTGTACAGGCATCCAGAATTAAACGTAGAACCTCACATTGTCATTAGGAATTGTCTTTTGCTTTCTAACTAGTGGTTTAACGTCGTGAATCCGTAAATGCCTACACGGAAGCCAACCACCTCACCTTCTCCACGCATCTCCATACTCACAAGACACCACAATACCTATACCACCACAGAAACACGCAATAGTAAACACATTATTCCACGTACGGCTGGCGTCAGGAAGGGCAGCCAGCCACAAAGCTAGACCAAATACATATCAAGCGCCAATCCCGAGAAATTGGGAATAAGACCAGGAAAAAGTTTGTTAGCATATATTGGACGAACTAGGATGATGTGAGGTAGAAATACCGGGCGACCTGGCCGTGTGGCTAGGGACACACAGCTGTAAGTTTGCATTCGGGAGATAGTGGTTTCGAACCCCACTGAAGATGGTTTCCCGTGGTTTCCAATTTTCATAATTTAAATTCTGAGACTGTGCCTTAATTAAAATGACGGCCGCTTCCTTTCCACAACTCAGAGCGAGTTGCCATGAAGAAACTCACCAGGATCTGAAAGGATCAAAACGCAGAATTCAGCCTCACTGAAGTTTTTGCTCATTTTTCTATATGGTTGTGTAACATGGATACCAAACTCCGATGATAAAAAACGTACGAATGCGTTCTGTATGTGGTATTTGCGCAAAATGAATGAAAAAATAAACCAAAATATCCGTCATCAAGCCACTTAGTCATCCAACTTGTTTCTGGCCAGAAAGAAAATCATCCAGTACTTTGCGACGGGGGTTGAAAAATTGTTGAAAAACGCAACATGATAAAGGATCTCGAAGGTCAAGATCATGGGGATGGACAGTGTGCAGATGGATCGAACAAACCAAGTAGCTCACTAGTTAACTTCTTGAGTAAACTGTAAAGTTCAAGACCGTCCAGGATGAAGAGGCGTAGTTATTCATGTGATGACACAAAGAAATGAGTAAGACGACCTTTGATAATGGTAGAAAACCATAATATTTACAGCTATATAAAGTATCTTAGACACTTTTATTTGCTGAAATAACCACATACGTTCGTTTCAAATGTTAAAATTTGTACTACAGAGTTTAGTGCGAGTCAGTAACGTAGCCAGGATCGGCCGATAGGGGTTATAAAATGACATTAAAACACAATGAACGTGCTAAAAACCATGTTGGGCACTCAAAAGGAAACTACAAAATCTTACATTAAAATACATAACAGGAACAATACGACCAGTGTCAACAGTTTTACAGCGAATGGTATGTTCAGTTTACAATCTAAAATATAACTTTTGAGGCTTCTTAGAAAATAGTTTCAACAGATCTTTTGGTTCTACAATTATGTCTCTGAATGTGTATTTAGTTTATTGTGAGTTTCTGATTATTTAACTTTTGGTTAAAATTCCATGGGGGGTGGGGTGGCTTCTAACCTTCAGTAACAACCCTCGCTGCGCCCCTGGTGCGAGTTCTTGGAGTACAACTCATATACGAATGTTCTGCATTGGCAATCTGCAATGAGAGCGAGATCAGATCATTGTACTATCTCTCTTCAGTTCTCCAGAGCACTCTGGCATCTGTTCCCTTATCCTTCGAGTCATCGCTAGAGAGACCCTCATCTATCATCACTGCTGATCACAAAGGAAAGTGCTGCTTCACTCTTTAACACATATTCACTCTCTGTTTGAGAGCTTGTCTTTTCAAACCATTGTAACAGTTTCCTGTGTAAGAGTACACTAATAAATCAAGTGAATGATCCTCGCCATTTCAATTCTCACAAACAAATCAATGTTTGAAAGGTAATTAATTCAGTTAAAGACTGCCTGTTTCTCTGGATCAGTGGTAGAGTGTCGGCATCCACATCCCAAAGTTGTGGTTTCAAACCCGGAAAGGGTAGTCGGAATTTTGAAGGTCGGAAGGAAGTATATTCGACACTCCCAAGTCGTATGATATCGATATATAAATTATCTCTTGTTATTCACCCAACAAAATTAATTAAAAATTCAGTCATAGACCCTCAACAGAGATCTGTGTCACTGTGCTATGTTGTGAAATACAATGAAACGTCGTAAGTAACGACCAGGCAGCCTAGATGACGACTAATGAAAATAATAATTTATAATTTCGTGTGGCTATTTCTAGCCGAGTGCAGCCCTTGTAAAGCAGACCTTCCGATGAGGGTGGGCGGCATCTGCCATGTGCAGGTAACTGCGTGTTATTGTGGTGGACGATAGTGTTATGTGGGGTGTGCGAGTTACAGGGATATTGGGGGCAACACAAATGCACAGCCCCGTGCCATTGTAATTAACCAATGAAGGTTAAAATCCCCGACCCGGGGAATCGAACCCGGAACCTGCTGAACCGAAGGCCAGTATGCTGAGCATTCAGCCAACGAGTCGGACAGCTAATTAAAATGCTTGCCTACGTTATCTGAGGCCATAGAATTACTATCATTTTTTATTAGCAAACTAAAGGCTGATAAGTAAACTTTTGAATATTTATGAACGATTAGCTTTGATGAAGAGTGATGAATTTGTTGAGTCCTTGTAGACCACTTCGTCCGGTTATGATGGGTTATTTTCTCTAGCGATTTAACGTCACATCAACTCAGGTAGTCGAAATGTACCTCCAACATATTTGATCGTGTTCAGTAGAGAACAGAAATGACCAACCGGATATCAGTGGGATCCGAGTCCAGAAACTTCCGATTTCGCGACGGATGCTCTATCATTAACTCAGCTGTTTCCGGCTGGCTACGATGGTTTAAAAAAGTTTAAGACTGTGAAAGAAGTGGCCACGGATTTTTTTAGCCTCATCATGTATTTTAATGTGAAAACCGGAAACCACGGAAAACCAACATCAACGTTGCCGATATATGGGTTCGAACCAACTATCTCCCGAAGGCAAACTTACTGCTGCGTGACCTTTACCTCGCGATTACCATTTTATAATAAAATGGCGTCCGGCTTTCATTGACTAATTCCAATAGCTCAGGGGTTGGGTATTTGTGCTGTCCCCAGCATCCCTGCAACTCACACACCCCACATGACACTATCCTCCACCACATGCTAAAATGAAATATAACTGTTAGTTCAAGAAGTGAACTAAAAAGTGAAACAAAGAAGAATGATGTCGGTATGGGGTAGAGAAGGGCCACGAAAGACTTCATTCAACATTAAAGAATCTCTAGAACTCGCCAACTTAGGTCAGTATTGTCAGGATTGGAAGAATTAATAATGTTATTGGATTTAACTCCCGCTAATTACATCCACAGCTTTCCAAGTCAACGAGGTGACAGAATGTTGTCCCAAGTGGTATTTTCGTGTCGGTAAATCTGTCGACACGAGGTTGGCGTGCTTGAGCACCGTCAGTTACCACCGAACTGAGCGGGAATCAAACCCACGAATTTGGCCTCATAAAGCCAGCGTTCTTCCTTTTAAGTCACACAGCCCCGTGATCACAAGAGAAAAAGAGTTAAGCAAGGAAGGTCGGATAAAACAACGACTTTAGGAGCCTGATACACACAAGTACGAGAAACACCAGACTCATCTAACTGCCTAGTAGTCACCACAGAAGGCTCTCAAGAAGAAAGCCCCTGGGCCAGTCAGCTATTGTAGTCACGTCTTACGACATATCATGGGTACCGTGGATGTAGGTCTATTCCACAGGGAGTATTTGTCCGACTGAATAGAGCAGTAGCAGCTTATACTGTATTGTACTTTTCCTATGTTGACAGGTTCGATTCCCAGCACAGTCGATTAGCACTTAAGAGTCGATAAATTTGAATGACACGAAGTCGGATTGCTCTCCACTCCAATCCTTCAAACCAGTCTTAAATTCGAAACAATGCAAGAAACTGAACCTGAGTAAGAAGCTACAGACTTAATCCCTAGATCAAAGGTGGCCAAAGGTTGACTCGAGATTAAATCTATACTTACGGGCCCTGAAACACAGTCTGGATGAAACGATTCACCCCGTCATCTTGTCACCCTCCGCAGAAAATGAGAGGGAAGTTAAAGTATACTGAACTTTGAAAATATTGTGCAAATGCGCAGTCTTAATGAGTTCCTTTTTGCCCCCTTTTGCTTTAATTCGTAACGACTGACAGAGGTTTTATGGCATATGTGGGAGGGAAGAGGGCTAGGCTAGGGCAGAGAAGGAAGCGACCGTAGCCTTAATTAAGGTACAATCCCACCATTTTTATGATGTGAAAATGATAAACCACGAAAAGCCACCCTCAGCTTTGCCAAAATAGGGGGCTCGTGCCCACTATCTCCCGAATGCTAGCTGATTCGTGTAAGTTTCATTGTATAGTGGTATCCTTCGTACGTAACTAACCATTTCCCACGCATTTCTGAAACGATTAGTTATCACTTAACAGCGCTTAGTTTGTGAGAGTGTATTAGAATGTGTTGCGATTGTCGCGCTGAGGAAGATGAAAACTTCAGAAAGACGATCATAACCAGCATAAAACATTGGATTTTGGGTACGACATCGAAACAAAAATGCAGTTATTAGAGCGGTATGTAAAAAAAAAAAAGTCGCTGAGACAGGATAAAGCGCTGTAGGTCAGTTCGAAAGTGGAAGTTTTGTTGATGATCTTTTCGATATTAATGGTGTTGTGCACGACAATTCCCTGCCTGAGGTCAACGATGAGTCACTGGCATTATCTCGAAGTCTCGAGCTGCTTGAGAGAAAATGTTAGGAAGAGACTAGTGGGGAAACAACTCCTGGAGCCTCAACCATGATAATATGCTCTGTGGGTGTGGATGTTATAATCCATCCCTTGCCTGTCGTGTGAGGTAAATATAAGCAGATCCCGGCAGTTCTGAATTTGGGAGCATGGATTGGTGACCGCTGAGCCTCTGAGTCTCAGTCTTTCCAATTGTGTCAGACTTCTTACCTTCAACTTTCCTATCCTACCTCCTTCCATCAACTCCTGACCAATGATCCAGACGTTATTAGGATTGCAAGAAGGAGTATTTCATTTTCACGGCCTTGTGGCCCTTCACTTTCTTTTTTGATGCCTTCGTTCTTCGAAGCCTGAGAACGTTTTCCAAATTTTCCCCTGATTAGTGTTAATAGAGGATGGCTACCCACTTTTACTTCCTGTTAAAGCAACCACCACCACCACCACAACCACCATCAGCCATCAAAGTGTGCTAGATCAGTATCGCTATTGATTCGTGAAAGTTCGAAGAACACGAAAACAATTGTGCTTCGTCATCCACCCTATTCACCTGACCTAGCCCCGGTAGGTTTTTTCCAAACTGAAATTCACACAGGATGAACAACCTAACTGGAAAAATCATCTATTGTCCTATTCAGGACTTACAAGGGGAGGTCAACGAACTTCACCGGGGTATGGAGAAATTACAACATGGAAAATAACCTGTAAAGAAGATATGTGAGATATTGATAACAGGTTGAGTATATTGTGTTCCGTTATCAAGAACATCGTAATATGGATAATATCCCGTATTATTTAAGGGTCCTTGGGCACAACTTTGTTTGTACTTCTAAAATGTTGAATCTGACAATCACTTTCAATACAGCACAATTAGCCTACAGCAAACATACATTAAAATAATGAAACAACGTATAGCACAATTATTGTACAGATCCATTAAATAAAGCAACAGTAAGTTATATTGCTTTTATTTCTACTCTAGTGCAGCGTGTCATTGTACTCTCTCCTGTGGCACAAAGTCTTTGGACGGTATAGAGCGTATGACCAAAACGTCCGTTGGCACGAATTGTTAGTGGCAAGGAATGTCTGTAACGATATATCCGTTGTACATGTTTTTGGGTACAGAAAGTCACAGAATCCGACGAGCTAACTTTGCATCGTCTTGCAGGTTCCTTACTGTAGAAATATAAACGGCGCCAGTAGTAGGATTGTTGAGACCAACTTTACCGCAGGCCACCACGACTGATATCGAAAGAAACTGGCACCTAAGATATGCTTCCATTCAAAATGTCAGTCACTCAGAGGAAGAATAAACGCATGGTACTGCATGCTCCTTCTTTTTTTTTTCAAGTTGCTTTACGTCTCACCGGCGCAGATAGGCCGTACGACGACGATGGGGCAGGAAGGTTCTAGGAGTAGGAAGAAGCGGCCGTGGCCTTAATTAAGGTACATCCCAGCATTTCCCTGGTGTGAAAATGGGAAACCTCGGAAAACCATCTTCAGGGCTTCCGACAGTGGGGTTCGAACCTACTATCTCCCGAATACTCGACACTGGCAGCACTTAAACGACTGCAGTGTCGACCTCGGTTGCATGCTCCTTACATTAAATATTTTTAGTATCATTTTTTAAATTATCATATCCTTTGTAGAAACAAACTCTGTGGATACCCACAACAAATATTTCCATCAATAGGTTCAATTGATTCTGAGATAAGTGTACCTGCACTCATCCTTTCTTTAAGTAACTATACATAGATATTCATATGATAGATATGGATTTAACCCTTTCAAACTCAGTGTCACTTACAATGTACATGATATTTTGTACCATTTTTAATGCTTAATCTTAGTTTGCAACTTTTGGAAAGGACTGTACGTGTTCGCAGGCTACTGTGCTTATACATTTGATAATATACTGCCATTATAATGACTTTATTATAGTGAGAGAATACATGAACAAGAGCTGGTAAGGCTGCACAAGTAGTTACGGGTGAGATAACGCCAATCTTCTTGATTTTATAAGAAAATAAATGTTATAAAGCATATAGTGTACATACTTATCTTGGATGCCATATATTTTCTTGACACGAAAAATGGTTAAATATTGACACTGGTATTTCCTTACGCCTTAAAGTGAAAATGAACATGCCAGAAATTAAAGTAAAAGATAGTGAAAAATATTTCCTTAGTGATGGCACTCGTTTTATATCCTCTTAGGAGTTGATATTTTATAAATATATAACTTTTCTTTTGGAGAAGAATTCAGATCCAGAAGTGTCGAATTAATTTCTCTTCTTAGTTGTAAATCACGAAGCCAATTTCTCTCCTTTTAAATCCCTCAAACCTGTCTCAAAATTGTGGCAGATCCTGGTACTGAACACAGACGGCAATCTGTATCACTAATCCCTCAACCACGGCACAATATATACAAGGTAATAAGAGTGAGTTGTTTGAACATCTGTTGTAAACACGCCTCAATTCGAGAAGCACACGGATATATGTATGACTGATATGAATATCGGATGGGCCGTCTTTCAATATCTCTTTCTATGCTCGGACTGGCAAGAAAATCACTTTCTATATACTCGCTCGAAATAACACAGGCATTGTTTGTCAATCAATAGGGAATTTGTGAAATTACAGGCTGAGAACTACGCGATGGCTGTCAACTCACGTAATATACTCTATCGGTGTATCATTTCACAACGACGACCTTATCGATCACTGTGTTACGAAGTCATGTTTGTACTTCTGAGGCTAGAGTTCGATCCTTGTGTGCTGCCGTCTTCAATTATGTGGAGTCACTTAAATATTCATGACCATGGGGAAGAGAATACTATAGATTTTTCATCGACTAGCACCGCTCACACGTTGTAATGCAACTTGAGGTACAAGAAACACATTGGTCTATCTTTCATTAGGCTACTACAAGGTGATGTAAACTTCAAAGACATGTCTGAATGGTAAAATAAATGTAGAAAATGTATATAAACTGGTTTTAGTGGCTAATCGTAAATTTATCTAACTGAGGCGGAAAATGCGCTAGGATCAACCTGAAAAACGTGTATTCAATTTTATGTCATTAATTCAAAATATAGAAACAATCCCATTTCTGGAGGTCAACACAAAAAATAAGTGCCAGGTTAATTCGAGAGGAGGTTTTTCTTTTTTGCTAGGGGCTTTACGTCGCACGGACACAGATAGGTCTTATGGCGACGATGGGATAGGAAAGGCCTAGGAGTTGGAAGGAAGTGGCCGTGGCCTTAATTAAGGTACAGCCCCAGCATTTGCCTGGTGTGAAAATGGGAAACCACGGAAAACCATCTTCAAGGCTGCCGATAGTGGGATTCGAACCTACTATCTCCCGGATGCAAGCTCACAGCCGCGCGCCTCTACGCGCACGGCCAACTCGCCCGGTAAAGAGAAGTTTGAAGTTACATGTGACTGGATATTGTAGTCATATCGACGACATCTGCTTTCACGTAGAATCCGAACAAAAGGAAGTCCTATATATATTGGTAACGATATGAGCCGCGGCCAGTGAAAATGCTACTTGCTGTCAAGCCATGGATAGGTGTAGTTCTAAACAATCTCTCCCGTACAGTATAGAGGTTACGATTTCTACTTTCGGCTTTCTAATTTCTCTTTCTCCAGAATGCCTTCGTGGATTGTATGGAAATGGCTTTGAATTTTTCTTCATTGAATGTTGTTGGAAGTGAATCATGGACCATAATTAGCACAGAAAGAAAAAGAATAGACGTTTTTTGAAATGTGCCGTTACAGAAGAATGTTGAAAGGCGAGATGGGTAGATCGAACCACGCATTGTGAGATACTGAATCGAACTGGCGAGAGGAGGACCATTTGGTGATATTTGACGATAAGAAGAGATTGAATGATTGAACACATATTAAAACACACAGGACTCGTTCGGTTAGTTTCTGAGGGAGGTGTAGGTGATAGGAACGGTAGGTGGAGACCAAGGCATGTATGTGACAAACAGATTAGAGTAGATGAAGGATGCAGTAGTTACGTAGAAATGAAAAGTTTTCCACAGGATACTGTGGCAGACTAATGACCTAAAACCAACAACAGGAACATTTAAGAGATGACCTCATCCTACGATGCAAATATCTGTGAAATAAAGAATTATTGGACAATTAGCAAATGTACCCGTGCTTCACTACGGTATTCCACAATGTATGTCACTTTCATATTGTCAAAGCCAAGGATGAGACTGAGACAGATCAATGAAATTAACAAAATTTGATATAGCCCATACCAGAAGACATAGTGCACTGTAAACACTACATCTCGCCAGCAAAGACATTGTATACGGATATCGACGTAAATTACTCTACATCAAGTGAATAATATTTTTTGTAAATGCACGTCTCTTAGCGTTATCCAGAAACAGCACGGGGAAATTGCCATACGCTGTTTCCAATGTAAAATGCGAGTTGAGGAGTTGAGATGATAACGGCAGGCTCACTTGCATACTGCCATTCACAATCGATTAGGTAAGCTTTCATTATAATGGGAAGCCCCATTACCTACTGCGCGATCACAATAGATTTTGGGAGTTTTCGTTATAATGACAGACGCCCTTTCCTACTTACAGAGAAATTACAGTTGAAGAGTTTTACTATAATAGCAGGCACCTTCCGAACTGCCAGTCTAAATTGAGTTGTGCTGTTATCATTATAACGACAGGCGCCTTTCCTTAATGACAGTCAAACCAAATTGGTGAGTTTCCATTATAATAGGAAGGCTACTATGCCTAATGCCAGTCACATTTTGGATGGGTAAATTTGTTTATAATTTCGGGCACACTAGCTTACTCCCGAACGCAGTCGGTTAGGGGAGTTAAAAAAGTGAATGATCCTTGACTTCTGCCAGTCAAATCGAGAAGGCAATTATTAATTACAGTGGCAGCCCCTCCTTACTAATGCTAGGTACAAAGGAGCTGGGAAAGGATCCCATTCCTACTGACAGTCAAAGTCCATGGGGACAGTAATGATTACAATAGCAAACGCCTTCCTGCTAAGAGTCACTATCGATATAATATATTATTTATAATGGCAAACACACCCTTCCAACATCGTCACAAATCGAATTGAATGAATATGTGTAGATCGACATACGAAGTATTTGCATGTTTACTTTATTGCAACCCTTCATTTACAGATTAACTGCTGCTAAACGATACATGCTATTGACAAACGGATTGTACCCTAAGACGCCTCATTTAGCGGTTTAAATTGCCATTTTCTCATGTATCATCTATATATGGGTGAAATTGAGTTAGGTACATTGAGTAGAGTAAAATGTATGTAAGTTTTTCTCACAGTGCATTACTTTTGGGTATTAATATGACAGCTGCAAAGATAGAATTTGGCTCACGTGTGGATAGTGGTTGCGCCATGTTCGTGTAGAATTAGATGTTTCTACCTTTCGTATAGGTGATTCGAAATACGAATTATACGTGTACAAAGAGCAAAATGTAGGTATAATCCAGAAATGGAGACAAATCTAACTTATAAAGAATAGAGATACTACGAAACGTCATAGGACCAAAGTTGAAGATCATTCTAAATCGAACTGAGAATGTGCCATTCGTTTCGTGATACGACTTACCGTTTAGCCGCGAAAAAATATCGAAACGAAGGTCTGCACCGAGATTAAAATTGCCTCAATATTACGATATTTTTCCGGGGTAAAAATGAAATATTTAAAGAGCTTCGAAGCTTTCCGTCGAACATAGGCTATGATATACAATTTTGCCAAGTTTCACTTTTCTAGCTCGTCTGGCAGATTGTGCCTCAACCATGCTTTGGGGGAGGGGGAAGGGCGTTTAAAAATGAGGACTTTGAATAAACTAAACAAATATGCAGATGCTCTTTATTACACTTAAAACTTATAGGCCTAACTGTACGAAAATGTAGACATAAAGGTCAATGTACAGACACACGGTCGTTACGATTTTATTTACATAAATAAGGAATCTGCTCTACGTACAACACCTTTTGGGCTATGTCCGCTGGACTTAGCCTGCAAAACAGACCGTTTATGAGATCTCCCTTATTAATTCTCCTATCGAAATGATGCGCATGAGAAAAAAAGGTTTAGAAATTGATTTCCATTAAAGATGGTACATTTACATTAATTATGGATGTGCATATTTTGCGGGAGTGAAAAATCTTGGTTTCGTTTTCGAATAAACCCCCAGTAAACGTAGGTATTAAAAAATAATATTGACTCTAAATCTTACCCAAGGACAGGAGGATTCTAAATATCAAGTTTAGTAGATATAGTGTATATATAGTAGTTTTCAAGTTATAAGAACTCAGACAAACAAACAGAAAAACAGATGACAACAAATCTAAAAGATATGCAGATGGTCATTACTACACCTGAAGCGGATAACTGTAGGGAAATTTTGCCAAAATAGTCAATGTACAGATACAAGCTCGTTACGATTTTAGTTATATAGAGGGGATAGAATATCCTCGCTACTTCGAAGTGTATTGTTAGAAACAAATTGATACCAATATTACACTGACTGACAGAGCAAATGCAACACCAAGAAGGAGTGGTTCGAAAGGGATGAAAGTTGGGGGAAAAAACAGAGACGGCACGGACGAATAATTGATGTTTATTTCAAACCGATATGCAGGTTACACAATGCGCACGGCATCGACTCACTAGGATGTAGGACCACCGCGAGCGGCGATGCACGCAGAAACACGTTGAGGTACAGAGTCAATAAGAGTGCGGATGGTGTCCTGAGGGATGGTTCTCCATTCTCTGTCAACCATTTGCCACAGTTGGTCGTCCGTACGAGGCTGGGGCAGAGTTTGCAAACGGCGTCCAATGAGATCCCACACGTGTTCGATTGGTGAGAGATCCGGAGAGTACGCTGGCCACGGAAGCATCTGTACACCTCGTAGAGCCTGTTGGGAGATGCGAGCAGTGTGTGGGCGGGCATTATCCTGCTGAAACAGAGCATTGGGCAGCCCCTGAAGGTACGGGAGTGCCACCGGCCGCAGCACATGCTGCACGTAGCGGTGGGCATTTAACGTGCCTTGAATACGCACTAGAGGTGACGTGGAATCATACGCAATAGCGCCCCAAACCACGATGCCGCGTTGTCTAGCGGTAGGGCGCTCCACAGTTGCTGCCGGATTTGACCTTTCTCCACGCCGACGCCACACTCGTCTGCGGTGACTATCACTGACAGAACAGAAGCGTGACTCATCGGAGAACACGACGTTCCGCCATTCCCTCATCCAAGTCGCTCTAGCCCGGCACCATGCCAGGCGTGCACGTCTATGCTGTGGAGTCAATGGTAGTCTTCTGAGCGGACGCCGGGAGTGCAGGCCTCCTTCAGCCAATCGACGGGAAATTGTTCTGGTCGATATTGGAACAGCCAGGGTGTCTTGCACATGCTGAAGAATGGCGGTTGACGTGGCGTGCGGGGCTGCCACCGCTTGGCGGCGGATGCGCCGATCCTCGCGTGCTGACGTCACTCGGGCTGCGCCTGAACCCCTCGCACGTGCCACATGTCCCTGCGCCAACCATCTTCGCCACAGGCGCTGCACCGTGGACACATCCCTATGGGTATCGGCTGCGATTTGACGAAGCGACCAACCTGCCCTTCTCAGCCCGATCACCATACCCCTCGTAAAGTCGTCTGTCTGCTGGAAATGCCTCCGTTGACGGCGGCCTGGCATTCTTAGCTATACGCGTGTCCTGTGGCACACGACAACACGTTCTACAATGACTGTCGGCTGAGAAATCACGGTACGAATTGGGCCATTCGCCAACGCCGTGTCCCATTTATCGTTCGCTACGTGCGCAGCATTGCGGCGCATTTCACATCATGAGCATACCTCAGTGACGTCAGTCTACCCTGCAATTGGCATAAAGTTCTGACCACTCCTTCTTGGTGTTGCATTTGCTCTGTCAGTCAGTGTATTAGACATTAACTGACAAGAAAGGGCCTAATATGTTGTCACTCAAATTAAGCTTGTACCTTGCTTATTAGTAAGGGTAAAATATGTAAGGACAAAATATGTATATACAAAACAAACGAAAGCAAATTAAACCTGCTCCGAACTATAAATGTAAGATACACAGGCCCTAAAATTTCATCAATGAGTACAATAATCCACGATATGACATTCTGTGAGTGAAGCTCTCTGCTGTGAATACATTGGAAGAAACCAAACTGGATAAAATTTTCACTCCTACCCTTCACCTCCTGCTAGTACATGTACACCGAATCAGCATGACAGTACCTATGTAATTATCTCCTTCAAAGTGGTAACAGAAAGTCTACGGCTTTTTCCGATAAATATTGCTTTGGTTGTAGTTTTCATTTTTTTAACCTTCAGTATTTTTGCTCCCAAACTTTGTGTGCTCGTGATTATACTCGTAGAAAGTCACTGCTAAAAATGAACGATAAATAATACAGGAATGCTTAAATAAAATGGCGCTATTATAAATTATTGGAATAGTTGTGACTTTTCTTCCTACGGAAATGAAGCAAATACTCACGATGTTTAGGCATTGTTCAAATTAGAATTATGCCTTGTGCACCTTACTCGACATATACACAAAATGCGATGTATATAATTGTAGAATAAACGTAATTCTCCATCAAAGGCAATTCTTCTTCTTCTTTTTCTACCGCTTTTCCCACACCTGTGGGGTCGCGGGTACGAACTGTGTCGCACATGTGGATTTGGTCCTGTTTTACAGTCGGATGCCCTTCCTGACGCCAACTCTATAAGGAGGGATGTAATCACTATTGCGTGTTTCTGTGGTGGTTGGTAGTGTAGTGTGTTGTGTGTGTATGAAGAGGAAAGTGTTGGAACAAACACCCTATCCCCGGCCCAGAAGAATTAATCAGAGGCGATTAAAATCCCCGACCCGGCCGGGAACCGAACCCGGGACCCTCTGAACCGAAGGCCTCAACGCTGACCATTCAGCCAATGATTCCGACCATCAAAGGCAATTATCATCATAATTAATAAATTTGCAACGGGAATATGTTTATTGTACAGGGCATCCGTTAAACAGTAGAATAAATAAAGCTCAAGAAAATTCTATGTAGGATGCTAATATAGTTTCCTAAATTATTATTTTACACAGAGTGCAATTGAGAGCAAAGAATGAACTGAGCAACATCGCTCAATACCTGCACGTGGTCGTGCTGTAAACAGCCCCGGGAAGGCAAGCGCGTGCGTGTAGTGTGCAAATTACCTGCAGACTACATCATCATCATCATCATCATCATCATCATTTACAGTTCTCCGTGCCACCCAGAAGGTTACGCCTTCTCTCGTCCAACAGGCGAGGTAAGCGGAGCCACTGCTTGACCGACAACATGCCAGGCCACGTCCGTGCCACAAGCATTGACAACTTCTTACTTACAGATTCAGAGGGCTATATAATTGAACCTACCCCTCATAGAATTTTGAAACTGTGTTACGGTTTGCTTTTCAACTTGCTCAACCCTTTACCGAACACCTTGTATATTGTATCAAGTACTGAATTGTAGGGGCGTTCTTGTGGAGAAGAAAGCAAACTTGTGACATTACTCCATCCAAATAAAAAATTCTGATCTCGTCGCATTTACACCTCGAGTCGTGGAAGCTTCCACGACTTATTTTCAGGCTTTGACGAACGCTGTTCCTAACATCACGTGATTTTTAAGTGAAATTTCCCCTTTAACTCCTCCGGTCACTGTGATATGAACTTGGAAATACAGAATTAATTGATATATTAATATTTTCCTCTCCTCACTCCTACCTATTTCAGTTCAAATGAAATCATTATAATGATAGAAGATGTCAGATTCTCCCATTGATCAAATGTAGGTACATTATTTTAAGATTTTTTTTTGCAGGAAAATTTGACCGTAAATGCTCCCACACACAGACACTGTAAAATTTCGGGACGATTGACACTGTGTATCGAGTGGACTGCTCACGCTATTACAACACTTGGAAATGTGTGATATCCAGCTGGATGTGACAGGTTTTATTTCAAATAAAATAAAAATATAATAAATACAGACCCTTAATCTAAAATATATATTTATGTAATTAAAATATATATACACATCCACGATATATTGATTGTATCGAGGAAGTAACTTTGGAAATGTAGTATGCGTAAGATACTTGAAGAGGTTCTCATTCTGCTTCAGCAATAGCAACTACCAAGTAAAATGTCTTCCTCCATAGACGGATCTATGACTATTTACCGCTGCAATACTACGTGGCCTGTCGAGAGAGCAGGTGGACCAAAGTACCGAGGCGGTAATATAGCGCTACTGGGAATCCTGCGCCAGTGTCGAGGTTTCCGTTCACCACAATATACTGTAATTACATATCGTCCCGAAGAGTCCCGAATTGAACATCGTGCCTGTGTGTGGGATCCATAACACGTACTGCTGGTTGTTGGTTCAGGAGTGTAAACCCCTGACCTAGCCTGTCGACATGAGCAATGAACTATTAGTAGTATTTTACGTTCCACTAACTATTATGATTTTTGCGGATGCTGAAGTGTCGAAATTTTGTCCCACGTGCCGGTAAATCTAGCGACACGAGGTTGGCCTATTTGAGCACCTTCATATATCACCGTACTGAGTCAGGGTCAAACCCGCCAACTTGAGTTCAGAAGACCAGTACTTCTATCGGTCTATCAGCTTGGCGAGTGGCATTGTAATCTTTAAGTGAATTGTATTCATTTCCTGTCTTCTACACATCAAGGGTACCAGTCGGGTACAATATAATCACTATTTCATTCATACATTCATTCATGTATCGCCTAATTTGGTGAGTAAGATCTTCTTGGAAATAAGATTATGAAATTAAGAGTAGCCTTTACAGCATCAGTTACAAATAGAGACATCAGACGTTTCCATCATAAATAATTATATCCGTAGTGATATTTAAGTAGGCTAACCACTTGTTCCCTGGAGGAACACGTGAGCTCTTCAGCAATTAATTTTAGAGATTGGAACTTAAGCATCCGTGTTATTGTGTATATATTAATAAGTCACATTATATCACTCACTTCCAATCTCGCAGTTCGTCATAAGTTATTGATACATCTCAACGGAAATCATTTCTCTGACTGGCGAACATTGCACTCATATTCATTCTCCTTCGGCTGTTTCTGTCAAGTACACCAAGCCTTGCCCCATGACGCAACTGAGAGTCTGCAAGGGATGGAAATCTAGCTTTCTATTATTATTATTATTATTATTATTATTATTATTATTATTATTATTATTATTATTATTACTTGTTTTACGTCGCACTAACCCAGATAGGTTTTATGGCGTCGATGGGATAGGAGAGGGCTAGGAATGGGAGGCAAGCGGCCGTGGCCTTGGTTAAGGTACAGCCCCAGCATTTGCCTGGTGTAAAAATGAGAAACCACGGAAAATTATCTTCAGGGCTGCTGACAGTGAGGTTCGAACCCACTATCTCCCAAGTGCAAGCTCACAGCTGCGCGCCCCTAACCACACGGCCACTTGCTCGGTTAATCTAGTTTTCTGACCCTTGACACATTACTACCACCAACCCAAAGGAATGACAGCCAACTGATCGAATCCAAAGCGTATCAGTAAGATGGCAACCACTTACATTCAAGAACTGACGTTAGGTATTTTCGAAAGGAAAGGTTTGTAGGTTTTGAGAACTCGAAAAATTAGCCTGGCTAAGAATTCGTAGCTCAGAGAGTAGAGCGCTGTATTTCTGAGAAAAATTGAAAAGTTAGATTCTGACACAGTTCGGTGGTATTTGAAGGAACTCAAATACGTCCGCTTCGTGTCTAGATTTACTCGTACGTAAAAGAACTGCTACGAGACAAAATTCCTGCACTTCGGCGTTTCCAAAACCGTTATAATAGTTAATGGAACGCAAATGCTATAGCACTATTATTAATAATAATAATAATAATAATAATAATAATAATAATAATAATAAAATGTAGAATACATTATAATGATAAGATTAATAAATTAATCATTGATACGCAAGCTTGCCTGCTTAAAGTGGTCTGGTCGGCAATAAATCATAGACTATGCACGTATTACAGCAATTACAGTATGCAGGTGTTTCAAAATGCAAGGTAACCATAATTTCTGTTTCATTACAGTATGCTATCGCTTCTCGCCATGTTGCAACCCCATCAGTCATACTGCCCCAACTTCGAAGATGGTACAGTGTGTGTTAAAGTGTTCAGGCATTTAGATGCATAAGGTGTTCTGATTTCTGTATCTAAAGGACATATTAGCGCTTGAAAACATATAGAAATCGAACTGAAATGCTATAGAACAGGAGTCGCATTGGCGTACGAAAACATCAGGCCGTACTCTACCTACAGAACAAGTAAATTCCTGCGGCTCTTCGAATGAAAGGTACTCATTTACATTGTCCTGGCATTCCACTGGCTGTTAAACATGTTTCTGAGCCATTGAAGATCTAGATGAAACAGCATTAGGAACCTGTAGTGAAGTTCAGAGAACCATCACAAAATGGCGTCATAATTTCAAGCTTGTAGTTTCACGTGACTCTTAATATTGTGATCACAGTCAAGAGACCTTCAGTTTTGCGAGTAGTTCGAGCTACAGAAACGTGAATTTTATTTCAAAAATCCCACATGCATTTTCCGGGTTTCGAAATGCTGCCCGTCTCGTTCAAAAGTTAGCGACGATGCCACTCTGTTATCATACCCCAATTTTGATTCCTTGTACGCTGAGATGGATGTCGTATCTAAATCTGCGAGTAGTTTTGGGTTTACTGATGTGAGAGAAAGTATATCTGGGCAATCATCCTCTCTTAACATTCATGAGAGATGACAAATCCTACGTTTCGAAAAATGAAATTGGCGAAAGTAAGAGAGGGTGTGAATATAAAAGACTCCCTAGAACTCATAATTTTAATAGCGTCAGAGTTAGAAGTGAGCAGGTATTGCCTAAAAAATATGATAGGAAAGGGCAAAGTGAGGAGCCTGGTACAAGTATATGGAAGCAATGTCAGGCTCAGTTAAGGCCCCATGGTTTACAAATCATACTTGTAAGTTGAGATCCCCTGAGCTTCCCCTGTCAGTCATCTCTGTTCACCGTCAGGGAAACTGTGGTTTTATTCTAACGTTCATACCCACAGAGAGAAATAATACGACTTTCAAATATTTAAAAGCGTTCTATTTACTTTACCTTAGGTACGTTTGAATCACAATGGCTGTTGCCTTCTTTACGAATTTAGAGGAAATTCCTCTCAATATTGACACTGGCTGTATTGCCAGAATAAAACGTCTTCCATATCCATAATTGTCTGTCTGTCTGTTAGGTCATCAGCCCAGAGGCTGATTGGATCCTCAAATAGCGCCACCAAAAGTTATGCGGTTATAAGGAAACCGCAAAAACCAATGGCAGCACCAAAATGAGGCGTAGTAGGCAAGAAAAGGAGTGAGGTAGTTTGCCATTGCTTTCCTGATCCAACAACTTTCATAACACTCAGATGCATTATTCGTGCTCTGAGTGTTATTACTCAGCACCACCCATACCCCAGCAGATTCCATATTGTCACAGCCATGGATGAGACTGGGACTTCGGTGAAAGCTACACTTTACTGTAGCCTGTCCCAAGAGATGGATACAAAAGTACTGTATTCATCAAGAAATGGCAGCAGGCAAAACCAAGATTATGGCAGCAAAACAAATGTAGAATTGGGACATTTCAGTGCCCTTTCCAAATAAATACTGTAATGGGTCGCAAACATGTACGTCAAGCAATGATATAAACCAACTCAGGTGAAGAATGAGATTTATTTATTTCCAGGTCTTTTTCCCAGTTGTCTCGGATCAGCCTTATGTTCAGTTCTACGACCGGAACACGCCCATCTAACCTTGTGTGGAGGGATGCATTCACTATTGCGCGTTTCTATGTTGGTTGGTAGTGTGATGTATCGTATGTAGATGAGGATGTGTTGAAGGCGATCACAGACACCCATCCCCGGAGCTATAAGTACTAATCAAACGCGGTTAAAATACCCGGTCCGGCGGAAATCGAACCTGGGGCCCTACGAACCGAAGGCCATTACGCTGATCATTTAGTCAGGCGAGAAATTAATATTTAATTAATATATTACTGTGCCTCAATTTGCGATCTTTGGAAGTGGATGCGATCTAGAAGTATATCTGTTATGTCGCGCTGGTTCTTCTACAGTAGAAATATAAACTAGTACACTGAAGCAGGAAGAGAAAAAAATGCTGAACCAATCATCATCGTGTCCCATCTGGCATCAGAGATGCGTGCAAAGTTGTAATTTCGAAAGCTTTTATGAAATGAGTTTGTTTCATTAGAATGCAGTAGAGATGTTTCTATGTGGTCTCTGTTTATTAGATTGTATGCTCGCTGTAGTATTTAGTTTACGTCATTGCAGGGTAATGGAAATAACTCGCAATGTGCGTGCATTTCTGTTCAAAAGAAAAACTTTGCAAACAGTGCCTATCACAACTTCGTATCCTACATTGAAATTATATTAGCAGAACTGATTCACTTCTCATCGACAATGATAAATGACCATGGAACCCAAGATTACGAGACACAAATTACTTTGATTATCATCTTCTGTTGATCCTACCATCCTGAAAGCAATAATATTATATGTTACGTTCTTTCAATATTGCTATCGACTTAAAAGAGAAGTGCCCAAAATTTTATTTGAGGCATGCCGGTATCATTGACACAGAGAGACTTTATTTTCATTTTTAATGGCAGGGTTGATCCTGGTTGAGGTCGATGGTACTTGTGTGTTGTTAATTGCGTTAACTTCGTATCAATGGAGCACGTTGAAGATCTCGTACAGGATAAAATCCCGAAATCTTGGCTTTTCTTACAATGTATAGCAATTAACAATGCTGTACCCAGAAATTTGGGCTCGTGGTTAGAAACACGTACCTCTGAACTTGCATTCGGAAGGGGATGGGTTCAAATCGCACCATTCGCATCGCTGAAGATGGTATTCGGTAGTTCCCGTTTTCACACCAGACAAATGCTGGGGCTGTGACTTAATTAAGGCCACGACCGCTACCTTCTCAATTCCTATTCTCCCTATTCTTGCGTAGCCGGAAACCTTACGTGTGTTAGTGGCACGTTAAGCCACTAACCTTACACCCTTAAAATCCCCACTACAGCTATCGCACATACATACATCGACCTGTGGGTGGGGGTGGTGGACCCCAGGGGCCTTCAACGTGGGAGCGTGATACGGTGAACGCGGTACCCTACCTGAGTCTGGCATTCTTTCAATTGCATGTGCCAGTTTCATCACTTTCATAACTTCCTATTGAACTTCCCTTGGTTAACTATTGTTGTTTTCCGACCCTGCGGTACTAGGTTTGCGAGGCCTAGGATGTCTTCCATTTCCACAATATTCGTGGCCCTCCGCTTTCCTTGCCCATACACCTATCCCTCGAAGTATCGGACCTCTTCTGTTTGTTTCCTCTGATCAGTATTGAGAGAGGATGATGGTTTAATAGTATTATTGGTATTATTGCGTGAGTGGTAGAGTGGTGTGTATTGTGTGTAATGACACGAACACATTCACCCTGTCCCCGAGCTGGATAACATAACCTTACACCCTTAAAATCCCCAGTTATGCTGGGAATCGAACTCGGGACCCTTTGAACACATGGTCACCACACTGAACATTCAGCCAAGGAGTCGGATATTTTCCTAATGTTCCTACACCTCACTAAGACTATCTGAACGACGTACGGTAGAGTGCTCTTTCTTTCTCTAGTCGAATATCTTCTCATAAAGGTGTTTCCGTTTCTTTTTACTTCTTTTCCCTAGATTCCTCTTGACCATCTAAAGTAATTTAATCTTCTCCCTGGTACAATATTTTCCATTATATCTATCTTGTTGAAAATCTACATTTTTACTCTATAGAATGGACTCTCTAGATCTGCACAGAATTACTACAACTAACGTGTTCTCGAAGCGTACACTCAGTGTTGACTGCTAACATGCTTCGCACATTAATTAGTTAAATATTGATCATTCGATCTCCATCCGTAGTTGCATTAGTAATTATGTGTACAATCTGAGGTGGACATGCTAGAGTAAATATATTTTATCAGGCAATTAGGAATTATTACAAGCTGGATAAACATGACTTTACCATAGCTGTAATATATTCCTTTTGGCGAGATGCATATTTTCTTCTTTAGAAAGACACCCAGAAAATATTACGTAAAACTACTGGAAGGAAAATAAGAGTCATCTCCTTACAGAACATGAAGGTCCTTGGGAGGATGGAAGTTAAAGGCTTCTATTATTCGTTACCTCGTTTCTAAATGGAGTGGAGTGGGTAGATTGCCCCTAGGAAATAATCTGATACTCATTTTTGGTGTAAGCTGAGTGAACCCAGGGCCATCACGTGAACTATCGGAGATGCAAACCTTGGTTCTAAAATTCTTCGACTTCCTGACGTGGAGTCGAACCCGCGCCCTTCCAGATGGACCGAGAACGTTTTGCCGCCTGGACAATGTAGCCCCTTCGTAAATCAATTGCTGGGTGAGTGGGCCTTGCGGTTAGGGTTTGAACCCCACTGTCAGCAGCCCTGATGGTGATTTTCCTCGGTTTCTCATTTTCACACGAAGCAATTGCTGGGGCCGTGCCTTAATTACGGCCACGGCCACTTCCTTCCCACTCATAGCTCTTTCCTATCCCTTCGTCGCCATAAGACCTACCTGTGCCAATTGTAAAACAAAATGTAGTAAAACAAATAGACGAATCCAATCTAACATAACCGTACAGTGTTGCAGTATTCACGCTATGCGATGACCCCTCTGTGGATCACTAGTAGAGTGTCGCTTTCCGGATTCCAAAGTCGAGACTTCAACTCAGAGGTAGTCGTATTTATGAAGTGTGGGAAAAAGTAATTCGTCACTCCACATCGCAGGAGGTCAACATGTAAAAGATCTCTGATGACATACTCGGTTATCCGACAACATTTATTAAAACTCAGAAATAAGTAACTGAATAGAGTAGAAGCCTTTCTGCCATTCGGCAGTGCAAATTGGAACATCGAAAATTTGTACTACATCGGCCAAAATGGCGTCATATGAAAATATATTCAATGGTTAACAGAGATCAGTGAACTATTATTATTATTATTATTATTATTATTATTGTTATTATTATTATTATTATTATTATTATTATTATTATTATTATTATTATTACACATACGTTTCGGATCCTTGGCTGAATGGTCAGTTTAGTAGTCTTCGATCCAAAGGGTCCCGAATCGATTCCCGATTGGGCATGACATTTAGGTACGTCTGGTTAAATCGTCTAGTTATGAATGAAAAACCGGTCGAAACCGTGTGTTGGGGTATTACAATCCAACGTGCTGTCACCAGGATTAAATGTATAGATTCACGGTCGCTAGATAATGTACATCAGATAGGTAATAAAAGTCAGGGAGAGATTTTAAGCCTAATGGCGTAAGAAGGCATTTTTTATCCCCGACACAAGGAGCCATATTGAGTCCGTAATAGCTGTAAGTGTTCCGTGCCCAGCCAAATCTACGGCACACAGAGATCTGAGATGTTTAACATGTATTCTTAAATGAATCCTTATATGGTACAAGTAAAGACCTGCTTTCATTAATTATTTATATTACTGTTAATCTTTTTTATTTATTTATTTATTTATTTATTTATTTATTTATTTATTTATTTATTTATTTATTTATTTATTTATTTACCCGAGACTCATTTCGTTCACTTAAAATGTTAGGGAATACGATGATTTCGCTATACCCGGGCTGAGCGGGCTGAGTGTCTGAAACGGTCGAAACAATGGCCTTCTGACCCAACTTGGCAGGTTCGATCCCCGCTCAGTTCGATGGTGTTTGAAGGTACTCAAATACCACATCCTCGTGTCGGTAGATTTACTGATACGTAAAAGAACTCCTGCGGAACAAAATTCCGGTACCTGGGCGTCTCCGAAAACCGTAAACGTAGTTAGGGTAAATGATGATGATGTCAGTGATAATGTTTCGAAACGGCGATCTCTTAATCCCCACTTAAACAGATAAATGACGTTGAGATTTCGTCGGACTTCGTTCCAGGCCTTCCTCCTCTCAAGCAATGATTTTTGTTGTTCGAAATCATTTCGGATAGTTATAGTTTTTATTCGCTACAGCCTGTTTCGCACAGTTTTGCCACCAAGTTTTGCATTGCAGACTTTTGCTGGAGGTTTTACCAAAACCCTTTCACACTTACACTCTTGCGCAAACTGTTCCACACAGATATTTTCGCATAACACTCGACAATGAAAATGCACTGTTTCATCATTAGCATCGTTTTGTGCTGCATTCAACTGATCACTAAACACGTCTGCTCCTCGCACATAAACGTAATAACACAACGATGTACTGGAGAGGTGCGAGAGTTGCGCACGCGCAAACACGAGACAGCAACCGATTGGTGCATCAAAGTCACGGTTTCCAGCATTTCCTGTGATAGGCGGTTCTGCTGTTCATTAACAAAGGACAATTCCACGTCAGTCTTATAAATATTTTCCGGGCGAGTTCCGTAGTCCCATTACCCCCATTCCACTGTTTATGTGACTAGCTTTCAAAATAAGACCCCGTGTGTGTACATTGGGCCGATTGCAGAAACGGCATTTAGACGATGTCTACGGTTAAACAATGCCTAAGTATGGCTGCCGCATTGCAGAGACGTTATTTATCACTTAGACACTGTCTAAAACCGATGTTCAACCGGTCATGTTTAAACACTGCCGAGAGCACTGTTTAACCTTAAATGACAGGAGTGAATCACAATCAGAGGTTATGTACCGTGAAATATGTAATTTGTATTATCATGTTGAGACGATTCCGGGAAGAAAGGTTAGTCCGACGGCCTCTCTGTGGGTCGCCCGCTGCTAAATCGCAGCAATTCGTTTGACATGCACGGGGAGATAATCATAAAATAAGGTTTCGCTTTACGAGAGACTTGTTTATTGAGACTGATAAAGTGTCAGTCCGGAAACTGTCAACTTGAATACAATTCTTGGGGTAATTTCCATGGAATTATAGGTCACTTCGACTACATACATACCACAATTACGTGTCCCGATCGTCTGAGGGCTGTCACATACATCAACCGGGAGAGATTCACTTATATTTACTGCCAAGTAAACAGACATAATAGTGAAAACTAAAAAGTAGGTTGCATGGGATTTATATATATATATGATCGCATAGGTTTTCGGCAACTATCAGATAGGAAAAGGCAAGTGGTGGTGATTATCGTTTAAAGAGGACTGGGGAAGAAGAGCCGTGGCCATAATAACAGCCCTAGTATTTGCCTGGTGTAAAAATAGGGAAACTACGGAAAACAATCTTCACGGCTGCCGATGATGCGTTTCGAATCTACGACATCTATATGGCCCGTACAACACACTCGGTTACACATTACTATTGCTTCATCTTCTCTTCGTCGAAGCTACTGTATTTATGAGTAAATTACACTCACTGTAACAACGCTATAATGAAAGCTACACTTCTCCGTACGATGGCGTGTCGCTTTAGTGTCGATAATATTATGAGATTTAATTTGCACCGAAAGCGATACTATTATCTGCGGGCAAGTCATGCTCAGCCATATTTGAGTAATGTGTAGGAAGACAAACAGCCGACTGGCGTTCGGCGCGCGCACCGACGAATTTCATTGGTTGCGACAAGCAAAGAGTTGCATGAAAGATACTTCTGTCTCCATTTTCAAACCAAAATTGAAACTTTAAGGGATGTCTAGTTAAACATCGACTGAACATTGTTTATGCAATGGAAGATCGTGAATGATTTAGACGTTGTTTAGGTAGACGATGTCTAAGGCTTAAAACTAGTCATCATTTCTGCAATCGGCCCATTGTGTTTATCAGAGTGTTACTTACACGGCAAATTACCTTTGTCGACGGCTGTACATTTATTATATCCGAAAAAGAAGACACAACACTTGCCTATGTTTCTCTATCACCACCTGAGTGTTACAACAAACATTTGTTTCACCGGAGGAAGTTTTTACCCACTTTTACCTTTTGATTCCTTTCCCTAAAGTACGAGGAGTTAAGGCTTTAACTGACTTTCCGCTGTAAGATTCCTTAACAAATGAAACTACGTGATGAAAATAAAAACTTTTTTTTATTTTCCTTCCACGAAGAAATAAAAGAGAAAACGCGAAGTTATCTGTTCACGTAGAATACTGGCGATTTGGCAGCGTATCCGCATGACATACGTGCTTCCCACTCAAGATCAGCGTTATCTTGTCAGTAAAATGTTACGTCTCTTTCGTTTCAGTAAAGCCAAAGTTACTCATAATTTGTTCTATTACAAATTTGAGAAGTAATTTTAGGTAGGAAAGGGTATTTTTCTTACGAAGTTAAGTGGGAGGGAAGGGTATATGGGACAATTAGTATAGCGGCTCACGTGCAGGTTTTTCATTCAGACGGCCGTGTTCCTTATCTCGATGGATGGATCCTGAGCTGAACTTTTCATCCTCGAAAATCGTTCACTTACGGGCACTCCGACAAGTAAATGTACAAAAATTCACATTTAACGTTTTCGCTTCTTTGATTCGAATCCAAAAAAATAGAGGGTGTGACATTAAGGTTCGGCCAAACATTTAGGACACATTCCCCATACATACGAGGAAATATGTCATATGGACATAGATCCAAAAACGGTTCCTTTCCGTGCTAAAACTCATGTTATACAATTATTTTTGCTAGTGGTTTAACATCGCACTAACACATTGAAGGTTTTCGGTAACGCAAGGATAGGAAAGGATTAGGATTAGGAAGTGGTCGTGGCCTTAATCAAGGTACAGCCCCAGCATTTGCCTGGTGTGAAACTGGGAAACCGCAGAAAATCAACTTCAGGACTACTGACGGTGGGATTCGAACATACCCTCTCCCAAATGCAAGCTCACAACTACCCGACCCTTGCCGCACGGCCAACTCACTGGGTTTTCCACAACTCTTTTTTTTTGCTACGGGCTTTACGTCGCACCGACACAGATAGGTCTTATGGTGACGATGGGATAGGAAAGGCCTAGGAGTTGAAAGGAAGCGGCCGTGGCCTTAATTAAGGTACAGCCCCGACATTCGCTTGGTGTAAAAATGGGAAACCACGGAAAACCAACTTCAGGGCTGCCGACAGAGGGATTCGAACCCACAATCTTCCGGATGCAAGCACACAGCCGCGCGGTTCTACGCGCACGGCCAACTCGCCCGGTTTCTACAACTCTAATAATAATAATAATAATGGTATTTGCTTTACGTCCCACTAACTACTTTTTAAGGTCTTCGGAGACGCCGAGGTGCCGGAATTTAGTCCCGCAGTTCTTTTATGTGCCAGTAAATCTACCGACACGGGGCTGTCGTATTTGAGCACCTTCAAATACCACCGGACTGAGCCAGGATCGAACCTGCCAAGTTGGGGTTAGAAGGCCAGCGCTTTAACCGTCTGAGCCGCTCAGCCCGGCTTCTACAACTCTACATAGTGCATTAATCATGGGAAGCACCTAGCATACTACATGAAACTGTTTCTTACCCTCCGTTAGGATTGATACACACATCAAACAGGCGTCGCACTGAATCACGGATGAGCCGATATAACCCTGGTGTACATAAACGTAGTGCAATGGGACTTACTAAACATCCTTAATTGCCCAAAAGCTACAAGTCAGACTTGAAAAACGACATGTTTTCCCTAATATACACAGTACGTCAAAGTACACAGTTCAAAATAAATTAGGGGAACGTGTTTTTGAACGTACGCCATGCTCCATAAAGCAATACCTCAGCCCCAGGTATATTACCAACTAAACCTTTTTGCTCTACCGTTGAAGTATACAAAAGAACATCGACGGATTCGCGTTCATTTTCAGAACACAAACAGAAATATCCAAATAGGGGCGAAAACAAATTGGTGACAGTCCTCCAGGGTGGATTTTTATCTCAGTTGGAGAGCTTCAATATGGTGAATGTCCTCCACGAGCATTTATCACAGCTTGGCACCTACGTGGCATGCTCCGTATACGTCGACGGAGGTCACGTTATGGTATCAGGGCCCATTCTGCCTGTTCGAGGTCTTGGAATGTCTGTGATGGAACAAGACACCCACGAATACTTCTGTCAAGCCTATCCAATACATGCTCGATGGGATTAAGGTGGGGACTCACTGCTGGCCATTCCATCTCTTGAACGTCCAGTTCTCGCAAGACAGCTCTGATGATGCGCTTTACATGAGCCCTGACATTGTCGAATTCAGGCCAACACCGTATGCAGCAACCAACACATGCTGTAGCAGTATCTGCTCGATGTATCCGGGAGCGGTAAGATTACCACGGACGACGACAAGATCCGTACGGCCATCAATACTGATGCCACCCCACATCATCACAGAACTTTGTCCGAATCGATCGCCTTCCTGGACAACATTTGGCATGTACTGCTCACCACGGCGTCTCCATACACGTTGACGTCCATCACGCTGTGTCAGTGGAAATAAGGACTCGTCTGTGAGCAACACAGGTGTCCATTGGCGAACTTGCCAGTTGACGTAGTTACGGGCAACCAGGATGCGAGCACGCGATCTTGCTGCGTTAAACGGCGCACTCGAACAGGACGTCTGTGCTGTATGGACACTTCTCTTAACCTGTTTCTTACTGTCTGGTCAGACACCGTAACTCCAGTGACCCTCCTTAGGTCTTGTTGCAGTTCTCTGGCGGTTTCTGAACGACGCCGCAACGCACAGATGGTCAGATATCGGTCATCCTGTGGGGTTTTCATGCGTCCACGACCTTGTCCAATCCTCCTTGTGAACTGGCCTGTCTCACTGTAGCGATTCCACAAGCGTTGAATAACTGCCGGAGATACATTGAGATCCACACAGCGACACGACGAAAATTCCATCCTTCCTGTATCAAGGTAACGGTCCATGAGACTTGAACTTTGTTAAGATGTCCAATGGAATGTGCTGGTTTACGTACAACGTGCTCAAATGACCGCAGTAGTGTGTGTAATTCACAACGACACACGGGCGCATCTTCACTTTGTTTTGAGGGGTTACCTGACAGTTTAATGCATGGCTACCCCTACAGATGGAGTATAACTTCGATTTGACATACCCTGAGTATCTAAGGTCTCAAGGTGTGCTGTACGACCATTGGAACCCCAGGTACCAAATTAACTTTCACATACTATTCGTTAAAAACAAGTTCCCTTATTTTTTTTATTTTTTTTTTTTAACTTAGTAGTATGGCACTTGCCACTTCCTAATTATTGAGAGGAAAATATTTTCTATTTTAGAGCCCATTTTAATAGTGACATTCGTTTTGCATGTCGGCGGTTGCAGAGTGGGCTGCGACCTTCAGGTGGCCACGACTGGTCCGTGGTTTGACACGTCTGCACTCCGACCGACCAACCGACCGAGCAGAGGAGGGGTGGCCGTGGTTCTGAAGTGGTTCTTTGCCTCTGTATTCGGGAGACAAAGAGGGGTTGGCCCCACCATCGGCTGTCCTGAAAATGGTTTTCCGTTGTTTTCCATTCTTCTGCACTAAGTCGAATGACGGGAAAGTTCCTAGTATGGGTCGCGGCCCCCAATCCTCTCACCTCCTTTGTGCATCTCCTCTGTAACAAATCTCCCCGTCTGAGAGACAGCGTCACCGTCTAAGAGCACTGCCTGCCCCTTCACGTGTGGAGGAATGAAAATATTTTAGTAGTAGTAGTAGTAGTAGTAGTAAACAACTAAACAGCAACAGTTAAACAGTGCTAGACAGCAGAACAGTACTTCTCACAAAACGAGTATTGACACTGTTCCCCTTAAACTCACGAAAGCTGCTCCAGTCGTACACACACTTAGTACTCTCAGGTAGTATACTCTTCCGTACAACGTCTGCAGTCCAGCTACTTTCTGCAGAATCCATCACAACCACAGCCACAACTCCTCGTTCAGACCACGGTGGGACATTAACGACAGCCAACACCTCTGTCACCCTCAGCCAAGTCACCGAACTCCAACAAACTGAGTCTCGCACAGACTCCAACAATGAGTTCCACAGTGACTCTAACACTGACTCAGAGTTCAACACTGACTCCACCACGGTGTCCAGCACTGACCGACTGGTCGCGGCTAGCCTCCCTTTTTATAGCTCGGATGATGTGTACCAGAATATTCGCGACGTGGCTAGAGACGGAACATTGCATCTCCAAGAAACTCGCGGGTAAACCGGTCGACGAGAACAATACACGGAAATGCCAGCCATGCCCTCCAGGTCAGCTGGGAGGTCCCCGGTTGACTGAATAACTAGTCTCTTCCAAGAAGTACCGAAGTGGGCTACCACAGGGCTGGGACGTATTATTATTATTATTATTATTATTATTATTATTATTATTATTATTATTATTATTATTATTATTATTATTTTATTATCATCATCATCATCATCATCATCAATGGTCGTGGTATAGATAGATCACTGTATTTACGTCCTGCTGCGTGGACCATGGACAACGGCTGAGTAGCCAAGTAAGTAGTATTGAGAGTAAGAAAATCAGTTGCTACGGAGTGGGCATCTGGGACATCTGGGCATATGGTGGCTAGGACTATACAATCCACCGCTGCTCCTTTATCTGCCAGCGGAGAGATTCTCACTGGGACTACGTGTAAAGAGGACAGCATCCTACATGACAGAAAATTTACCGAGGATTCCAGAATATTTTTTGACAAGCCTCGAGCCTGTGCGGGTAACGAAGTCCACTACCATTGGGCAGGCCAGGGAATCCTCGGAAACAACTTGGCGAATGAAATGGAATTCGATAGGGAGCCAAAAATACTAATAGCTCATATGGAAAGAAGGACGTAGAACTGGCTGAGTCGGCAAATAGGATGCGTCAGCATGTTTTAGGAGTTAATGATGTTCGGGGAAGGGGAGATAACGAGGTAGAAGAGATTATTTTTTTAACACGTGTCAAAACAGGACGTCCAGAGTGTCGAATGGGATTGTTCATTAGGAAAACGATAGCACGCAACGTAAGTTCTGTTACACATTTAAATGAGTGAATGATATGTGTAGATTTAGCTATTGGAGGAACTAGGACGAGAATCGTCTCAGTGTATTCACCATGTGAGGGAGCAGATGAGGATGAATAAGACATGTTTTATGAAGCATTGAATGATATCGTAGTCACGGTCAACAGGAAGAGTAGGATAGAGTCAACAGATGATTGCACTGAGAGAACTGGAAAATGTGGAGAAGATACGAAAGCTAATAGGAATGCTAAGCATTTACTGGACTCCTTTGCTAGCATGTGATTAGCAATTACAAATATTAATTCTTTAAGCATAAGGCTATTCACGGCTACACATGGGAGGGTAGGGACACACACTTTCACTTCAGAAAATCTGTTAGGAATGTACGGTTATTCCGGGCAATTTTCGAAGACACCCATACACCACTATATCTGCAGCAAACCACGTACCACTTAGCTTAAGTTAAAGTGAAATCTGTCTGCAGACGAATAAAGTTAGAGAATCCCTAGGACGAAGAAATTAGAAATACATGGATATGATTAGTGAAACGTTACACAGAATTGACAGCCAGCAGGTACAGGATATAGAAAGGGAATGCATGGTATATTGGGATTCTGTTGTAGAAACAGAAAGGGAATGCCTAGGAACAACTCTGTGTAAAGATGGGACATAGCGAAGTTCTTGGTGGGATAAGGAAGTCAGGACTGCTTGTAAACGTTAAAAGAGGGCGTGTCAAAAATGGCTCCAAACAAAAACTGACGGAGATAAGTAAATGTACACGGATGAAGGGAAAAGACTGAAACAAATCATCGTAAAGTACAAAGTATAAGCAGTAATCGCGAGAAAATTTTGGTAATAATCCAGAAAGTTGTCAAGCGACATGGAAGCCTTCCTGGGCTGTAGCAAAGAATCCCATAACGTGGTGTAAAAGGGAAGTTAGCAGTGTTTTGGGTAAATCAGGTGAACTCAAAGTATATCCCAAGGAGTCACTGACCATATGGAACGAATATTTTGAAAATCTTCTCAACCTGAAAGGAAATCTTTGTGTTGAAGTCACGAGCGACCGAACTCATCGCGGAGAGAACTACGAGGGCAATTAAATTATACGCTCGAAAAAGTTGAACATATGGGAGATAAAATGCGTTGCCATAAATAATTAGGAATAGAATAAATTAGACCGAAAATGGTGAAATATTGTGGGGAGGTAGGGATAAAACAACTTCATGTAGTAATAGGATTAGCATGGAAAGTTGTAAGGTTCTCTCTGATTGAACGATTGTAGAATTGCGCGTATCTACAAGCAAGGGAACGGGAAGGTTTTTTAACAACCATCCAAATACTGCATTGATCACTATACCAGGCAACGTGTTCATTGACATTTTGGAAAAGAGGGTGCGATCAATGGTTTAGAGTAAACAGGATGAAAACCACTGTCGTTTCAGATCACGGAAGGGCGTTTATTTTCTAATAACTGAAGCCATCTCTTTTCAGTTTCGACTCGGTTAATATTTTACTGTTACATTTTTCACTCTGCCGGAACTAATTTTGACTAATAAGTGTATATAATACCCGAAGAAGAAAACATGTGGTAACAGTATTATACATCAAAATTAAACAACTTAATTTATATTTATTATATTATTTTTATTAATTTTTTCTTCTATAAAACCGTTACCATGTTTTCCTTTTCAGATAGTTTATAAATTTTCTACTCAAAATTAGTTTCGGCATACTGAAGAACCTGACAGTTGTAAATTCACGGAGGGACTCTCAAGACTGAGGTGTTGTTCCTGACTCACTTACTTACTTTAAAAACATATAAATCTGAATTAAAATGAAACATATGAAAATAAATATTCCTTAATTAAAATACTCAATCGTCGGACCTTGTACTCACACTTAGTTCTTACCTGATTTCTTACACATACAATATTTGATGGGCGCCAGGTACAACTCAATGCAGCAATAAGAGAATGAGATTCTTGCATATCTCTAAGGTGTGGGGTAATAAGCTAACTTTTGATAACTTACCATACAGGTTGTGGGAAAAGGAGATTGTCGTTTTGTCTCCCCATTAAATCTGAGGTTGTCTTATTCTACCACTGAAATGAAACAATAAATTAATTTGATGAAACAAAATATATTCTTTAAATATAGAAAAAATAGTAAGTCTTGCTGCGATAAAACATATGAGAATATGAAAATATAACATTATAACTGAAAGAAACTAGGCATTAATTTGAATTCCTCTTGAGCATACATTTAAAAATTATACAAGAAATTTATCCCACACTAGTTCACTTGACTGTACCTTCAACACTTTGAGTGTAATTACGACGTATTCCTTTGAGTTTGTGCTTGTTGTAGATTTATCAAGCCTTAGTTGGTGATGTATCCTTTTTGTTTCACTGACGACTAAGTATCCATGTGACTGCTGCTTCTCCATCCAGATGACTGACTACTATCATCTCAGTACAACGCTTCTTGCCAAGTGTCTCCATCCATATGAATTCTTGGCAAGTCTCTCCTTCTATATGACTTCATGGCAAGTCTCTCCTTCTATACGACTTCAACTAACTGACCGACTGAGGCCTCTCCTTCCAATTGACTTACTCACTGTTCACCATCCATTTGACTGACGCTAAAAGACGCTGATCCTAGTATTTATACTCTTAGCCGACACACCTACGAAATATCCAGAAATAACTATAATATTTCTCCCACCCGGCTCCAAATGTTAAATACTATATTGAAATTGCCTGGGACGGCAGTAGGTATCTCCAAATGTGTGCTCACCGCTAAATGCACTCAATGACAGAGCGACGACTCGGCAGTTACGCTAGCAGTATTGTGACATGTGCGTTGCAATGTCAAAAATTATAACACACAATACTTCCACATCTGATATACAGCAACTCTTCCTGTACGTGTTTTTAGTGTTAATCTACACACACGTATATATATACATACATTTAACTACAATCACGCAAGCGATCATCATTGCATTATTGAACTGAACAATAATAATAATAATTATTACAATAATAGTAATAATAATACAGATATCATCTTGTAACGAGATTTGCACCGTTACAGGACCAAAATTTCAGTATGCGCCAGGTAATTGAAAAGTGCTGCAAGGGGAATAGACAATTATGATCATGTTTCTCAGATCTAGAGCATACGGCAAAGTACCAAGGGAAAAGATGTATCCGTACTGAGCGTTTATGGGATTTGGAGTAGGTTGTTACAGGCAATCAAAGCAATTTATATTGGCCATTAAATCGCAGTGAAAATTTGTAGCAGAATATGTTCTTGGTTCAAGGTACTTATAGTGCTAGACAAGGCCACGTTATTGTACCTTTGTTGTTCACAGTTTACACAGATCATTTGCCGAAAGGTATAAAATGACAAGGAATGATTCAGTTAGGTGGAAATGTAGTAAGAAGTTTTTTTTTGCCAATGGCCTTGTCTTAATGGCAGACTGTGTTAAATGATTACTCTCTCTTGGAATTTGAAGACAGGTGAAGTGAAAATCTTCCCAAGACTAAAGAGACCGACTAGACCGACTTTGCAGGACTGGAATTATAGCTGGGTGGACTGAGGATACATTATTCATAGTTAAGAAGAAACAGACATGAAAGTAACGAGAATGATCACTGGTACAAGCAGGTGGGAACAATAGCAGAAGGGTACTCGGAATAGGAAATAAAGGCTAAATTAGTAATGAACTAGATTGATGAAGTACGCATAAACCGGCTTCGGTGCTAGGGTCATGTCAAATGAATCGAGGCGTGTAGAATACCTACGGGATCAATGGACTCGGCCATGGCCGGTAAGAGAAGTAGAGGGAAGCCAAGGCGGTAATGGTTTTTAATTATTTAAAGAGATGATGTCTGGAACTAAACGAGGCCACAGAGCTAGTAACAAATAAGGGATTATGGAGTTTTATTCACAGAGGCTTACGGACTAAACGCTGAAAGATGTAACAGTTTAAAATGAAGATGTTTGAATTAACGTAATACAATTCCTTTAGTTTTGCCAATTGCCACCTTTTCAATACAATAAAAATATGTTACAAACTTACATATTTGTAACCTGCAATTAACGTAAGTAACCATATACAGTGAAATGAAATGGCGTATGGTTTTTAGTGCCGGGAGTGCACAAGGACAAGTTCGGCTCGCCAGATGCAGGTTTTTTTGACTCCCTAGGCGACCTGCGCGTCATGATGAGGATGAAATGATGATGAAGACGACATATACACCCAGCCTCAGTGCCAGCGGAATTAACCAATTACGGTTAAAATTCCAGACCCTGCCGGTACAGTGAGTTTATCTCATCGGTTGGCCGGCAGGCGTGCCCAGTTTACCTGCCGCCCCTTGACTCATCACTCCCCGCTCCACGGCATAGCAACAAAGACAACACTTCGCTCACTTTATGTATGCATGATATGAGACGACAATTAAAGTTGAGAAAGTAAGAATTAAGGAAATATGTTACCTTGTATGGTTTCAATTGTAACATTTTCGTAGCCCACTTTGCTGAGATCTTCGAAACCCCAGCTTCTTGTCCAATTCGTCATAGGGATTTTCTAGGCGTATGTTCTAATCTTTCTGCGATGTTATTAATTTTTCCTCGTTAATTACACGTTTTTATGACTCGCTTTTTATCGAGTAAAGAACCAGCTCCTCCAATTTATTTACGAGTTTCCTGACGGTCCCTCTATGTAGAGGCCATACACCCGAATACACACGAATTCACTGCAAGACGATGTTTTTACATAAATATCGTACATAAGTACCCTTTAGTCTACCGTGTACATATGTGGAGGCAATATGAGAATTATACCCCGAAGTAACACTTTACAAGTCGAGAAAAGTTGGGAGTGTCAGATCAACACTTAATACACGTTCTAAGCACGGACCTGAACTGCGAAGTGCGGGCATTCCCGTGCTGTTGCTGCACTGTGTAACGGGAAGCAGATAAGCTGGGCGTACCTGCTGGTCGACCGATGAGAAAAACTCACTGTAGTTAGGTATGGTGTTATTATTTACTGGATGTTAAAATGTTATGTCTACCCAAATTAATCCCTCGCAAGATATATTGTGCTGAGTACAGTGTATATCCTGGTGTGGGTCACATAGTGTTTGTTACTTTAATTTTGCTGTCTTATATTCATCCCAGGCTTTGATAATATGAAGGTGACTGAGGTTCGAGTTTCACTAGTAACACCGTTTGTTATTGAGCTATTCCTTGTGATGAATGGTATGCAAGTCATGCTCATAGTGTCAGTTGTATGCATTTCAGTGAGCTTGTTAGCAGCAAAGCAACGGGAAACTGCCACACTCCTCATTTCCATAGTACACCACTTTATAGACACCTCGGCTACCTATGACAGCTGATAGTGGATCTGATGAGGATCCAACCAGCCTTCAAAATGAGTAAACAACTACGAATTTTTATACATACACAAGCATACTGAACCGGTTGCTAGAAATATATTTACTAGGCCTACTTAAATTTGTTCTTCTTCTTCTTCTCATTAAGCCGTCGTCTCCAAACGGAGGTAGACGACCCACACGGCCAGCTCCATGCCATGTGGATTTATTGGAATATCTCTCAGGATCTTTAATGCAGTGGTTTCCCGTTGCCTTCTGCATCCTAATGCCGTTGACCAAACTGGTTCCTCCGCCTTTGGGAACAATTTCTTGTCCCCAGGACAATAGAGTGCCCTTACCCATACCCGCTCATCCACTCTCAAAGAGACTGTTGGCACTTGGTATAGGGGATCTCCTTATAGCGGGAGATAATCGGTCCCTTCATTCGTTAGCCGCCTGCATATAAAATAATATTATTTATATATGCAGTCGTTGCCCCCTCTCTACCGCGGGGAGGTGAATATCAGGATTTCACCGTCATCTGTTCATTATATCATTTGTAGCACTGAATAGCTTCTGTAAATCATTTCCTCCCAATGGCCGTTCAATAATGTTTTTCAGTAGTCCAAGCATTTTTTTAAACAGAGAGCTGTCATTAACGTTCAGTATGTCCCAATACAGCTAAATAACGATTTTCATTCTCATTATTATCCTTTGCTGTTCTAGGACTAATGAAATAGCTGAAGTCTGACATTGCTATATCTTTCAGTAGACGGACAGTAATCCTTTATCAATACTTGCAAATGGTGTTGTGAAAGTCGAGTAATTTTTGAATAATTAATGTGAAAATGGGATATTCTGTTTCAGATCAATGGAATAACTAAAGAAACGATACTATCATAATGCCTCGATAGTAAAACATATCGTGTAAGTAGCACAACTAAATAAAGATTCGGTAAAGAAATTGCCTGAAGACTATGTCCTACATAATGTAATGGGTATAGATATTCTCGGTACTTATTTTCCGTTTAGGTCACCGTGTTAATTCTCAACTTGTGAGGTATGGTCTTACTAAATAAACAAATAATATTCTCATGTTGAAATATAGGCCCTTTTATAGTTAGCTCTTGAACGTTTTTGTTACTACCCTCCACCCCTGTGAGTTCCTTCACTGCTCACTACTAGTCCACCTATTGAAACAGAGAACTAATTACGCTTTAAACATCTCACAGTATGTGATTCACATTTACCAAGGCAGTAAATTTTCAATGTACCACTATTGAAAATAACTTGAACTACCAATTTGCAAATTTGCAATTTACCAAGGCAGTAAATTTTCAATGTACCACTATTGAAAATAACTTGAACTACCAATTTGCAAATTTGCAATGTACCAAGGCAGTAAATTTTCAATGTACCACTATTGAAAATAACTTGAACTACCAATTTGCAAATTTGCAATTTACCAAGGCAGTACATTTTCAATGTACCACTATTGAAAATAACTTGAACTACCAATTTGCAAATTTGCAATTTACCAAGGCAGTAAATTTTCAATGTACCACTATTGAAAATAACTTGAACTACCAATTTGCAAATTTGCAATTTACCAAGGCAGTAAATTTTCAATGTACCACTATTGAAAATAACTTGAACTACCAATTTGCAAAATATGTTTTACTTTCTGACTTGTTCAGCTGTCAGAAAGAATAATCTATTGACTGTCTCGATGACGTCAGCACATAACATACGTCCCGCAGAAATGGCTTCACAAGTTAAGAGTTTAGACCGCATATTTCTGTATAGGCTAGTATTTAAGCCACAATCCAAAAGTACGGATGAAACGTCCAATAGGCCTATAGCCAATTCAACGCTACGAGAATATGGTCCAGAATGAACAAGGTAATGAAAGTAACAAATAAGAAGTCATAAGGTTTACTTCAATAAATTTGGTTTGTTTCAGGGCCAATTCGGCAAATTAACATTTTTTTGCTAGTTGTTTTACGTCGCACCGACACAGATTGGTCTTAAGGCGACGATGGGACAGGAAAGGGCTAAGGAAACCACGGAAAACCATCTTCAGTGCTGCCGGTAGTGGGGTTCGAACCCACTATCTCCCGAACACAAGCTCACAGCTGCGCGCAGGCACATTAACGCTATTGATGGGATATATGAACATTACTTACTTACTTTCCGTCTTCTTCCTGGCCCTGTTCCCATTTCATTGGTGTCGGCATTTGAGTTGGTTTGGTACAGTTTTACTGCCGGATGCCCTTTCTGACATGCTTGTAGTGTGGGCAGAGGTATGCATTGCACTCTCGCAGCTCATGCCAGCTCGGTTCTGGTGAAGTAGCTCGTCATGACACCTAGAATGTCAAGCGCAACATCTCGCGGTACACTGAATTCTAACTCGCCAAGCTCGGCTACTTCGTATGCATGATATCAGCGTGCTACGTACTTCCTGTCCGTGAGGTAGCTGACAGTGCTAATCCAGTTCGGTACTGGCAAGATGATTAGGGTTGTCAGGTTTTTAAGAGGACAATACGGATCATGTCTAACCCCCTCCTCCTGAGTCCTGTCTTCTCACTATCAAACATATCTGACAACAAAATCCCTGACGGACATCTTAAAAACAGGAAATTTAGAATCGTTATTCCACGTGGCTCCTCTGTGAGCAATAAAACATTCTCCCTTACAAAATGTAAGTTTGGCTTTGCAAGAATTGTCATCTGCAGATGCATGCCAAGATTTTACGGACTATTTTCCCACTTTTCTGTGTTTTTCTTAATCATATATGAAGGAGAATCATTTTGTCTCTCTGTTTTCACAAACACTACTGTTGACATATGAACTGACTAATAAAGTAAATTTGTGTCCTCATCCCGAGATGGTGCAGCTCTTTTCAAGCACACCCCCAATGACCTGCATGTACCATTTAAACCACATATCGGCCCTCCTGCCAATCTTAAATTTCTTACAGTACCGACTAATTATAGACTAATAATCGTTACAATGTCCGGCACTACGGCTCCATGTTTAGCAAGCTGATCTTTGGTTCAAGGGTCCCGGGTTCGATTCCCGGCCTGGTCGGAAATGTAACATTCATTAGTTAATTCCTCTGACTCTGGGACTGAGTGTTAGTGCCTTCTTCAACATTAGAATGCATGGGTATAGTGCGCATTGGTATCACCCAAATATCACTATAAAATTTGTCACAAATGGAACATAATAATTGCTTTTACACATATCAAGTGAAAAATCTGCGGCAAATTAAGAAATATTTGATTTTTGGAGAATATTATGTATACGTACTTTACCACTTTACAAGTACATTTGGTGTTGCGCTCACAGTGACACACGTATGTCTTTTGTCTTACACTTTCAACAATTTCGTGTGTGATATCTGTGTGCACTGAAGTTCTTTGCTTTCGTTTCATTGCTTCACTTGTCAATGACATCATTTCATGAATTGTATCGCGATATGCAAGATTTAATAGGCGACAAAATGGTATGGCCAATGTACATAAGAAAAATTCAGTGGACTAGTGATTTATTGGTCCAGGGATCGAGCTACTTTCGTTCGAACAGAAATAAAAATATTTATTGGTCCAGGGATCATGCTATTTTTCTGTTGACCTCCATTTTGCTGTTTGAACTGGCCGCTCTAGCCATATGGACAAAGATAATGAGAATCTACAGACATAGCACTCCCATTCCACGGTGCTAGCCCTGGACCTGAAGAAAGTAACAAAAGACGACACCAGCAGCGGAGTATGACATAAACCAGTCCTATCTACAAGCCTTAAGTATGTTTTCATATTTCTCAAATAACGACGGTATTTCTTAATTTGCCGCAGATATGTTCACTTGATATGTGTAAAAGCAATTATTATGTTCCATATGTGACAAATTTTATAGTGATATTTGGGTGATACCAATGCGCATCGTTCCCAGAATGCATTTCAGATAGGGCCCGATCCTCAAACACGCGCAGTTCGCCTGTACGGCATTTACTCGAAAGACCTGAACCAGGCCTCGCCGGAAGCCACACGTCTTACAACGTAAGAATTCAAATTAAATCTCATTCTAAATAGTTAAATGGCATAGCATTTATTTTGCGTTGTCCAGTAACAAGCAATCAAAAATTAAACTCTACAAGTACATGAATATCAAAACTGTATACTTATAGTATCCAAGGTCCACATAGTCTATAGGCCTACCAAATAACTTTTTTTTTTTGTTATTTGCTTTATGTTGCACCGACACAGATATGTCTTATGGCGACGATGGGATAGGAAAGGCCTATGAATTGGAAGGAAGCGGCCGTGGCCTTAATTAAGCTACAGCCCCGGCATTTGCCTGATGTGAAAGTCCCACTATCATCAGGGCAGCCGAGTGTGGGACTCGAACCCACTATCTCCTGATTACTGGATACTGGCCGCACTTAAGCGACTGCAGCTATCGAGCTCGGTACCAAATAACTTTACTGACACTTTTTGAAGTAACATATTAGCATAATACACATACATCATTAGACGTAGAAACATGTTTATAATGATAGACTGCATAGTCGTCTTCTACTGTATGAAATATTCTGTTAGAAACATAAAATAATTAATATATCACATTCTCCCACCTCCAAATAAGAAAAAAGCACGCATTGTTAAACGCAATTTTCATAACATTTGATGTGCCGTTTCACTTTCTTTCTGGCCCTCCGGGGACATCAGTAGTAGTAGTAGTAGTAGTAGTAGTAGTAGTAGTAGTAGTAGTAGTAGTAGTAGTAGTAGTAGTCACCTCCGCAGAAGCCGCAGCAGGTGATGACGGGAGCGGGCGGAGAATCCCCAAAAGTAGAGGGAGGCTCTCCGCATCATTATTAGCAGGCCGGGAAGGAAGCTCACCACTTATTTGTAGACGTCACTGAAGTAGATGCCAGGCCTGCTGGAATCGCATTGACGTTGGACGAATCCTCATAGTTCGTCAGGGGATGGATGCTCTGTATGAGTCGATGAGTCATCTTCAAACAGTCGATCGTACTTTGGAGAATCAGCTACGTCAGAGAGCGCCGATTGCAACTGGTCATGATAGCGAATCCAAAATGTCATGGAATGAAAAATCCGGACCGCATGCACCCAAAATCTCAATAATGGTCGCCCTCACCAACTTGTCTTCATTTCTTCGGTAATTTCTTGCCCAAACATTGTCATTGTCATTAACTGACAATAATTTATCTGATCCTGTTAGAAACATACAATAATCGATGTATTACAGTATGATAACACAAAAATCTCGATTATAATATAGCCTATGTTGTTTTAAGTATTTTCTTCTCCAAACGAATTCTCTACGTGCAAGATATCTTTAATATTGTAATGAATGAATGAGTAAGAACATGGTCGTTTTTACTTGTTCATTAATAAGGAAATGCGTTTCTGTCTTCAAATACGGGACAACCTATACAGTACGGTATACGTCGCAACCCTAAAAATAATGGAATATTATCGAAATTGCCAAAGCATTCCGTGCAACGAGGACTTTCACTGAAAGACATTTCAGCAAGTCTGGACTGATAAGCACCAAGTACAATGGTAAAATTAGCACTCATAATATTGGAACGTACTGGACATACTGGAACAACGTTTATTTTCTAAAGCTATTCTCTTCACTTTTGTACTCATCTGTGCTTTGTGATGTCAATAATCAGCGTTTCCTGTGGTCTTATTTTATAAAGTTCAATGCACTAATTATATTCACAGTAAAGATGGGGTCCAACAGATGACCAACAACCTTCGGCACATCCCAAGTTTTACATTTTTCTATATCAAGATCACGTGTTCATATGAAATGTATTTATTCGTCAGAAGACACATATCAATATCAGTTCCGGTATAATATATGTGTCATTAACATGCAACTGAATGTATATTATTCGAAGTGCAACATCCTACAGTAAAGCAATTAGCAAAAAAAAAAAAACATCCTACAGTAGTAATATAAACATACACGGTTCAGATTGTAGCTTATACATCACCGAAGGCTATTCAAAGCCAGCGCGCTAGCTCGCTGCTCTGTTCCAGCCCGACGATGTGCGCTCCGCGCGGCGAGTCGAATTAGCTCAGACGACCTGACATTTCTTTTTCTTTTTTTTTTTGCTATTTGCTTTACGTCGCACCGACACAGATATGTCTTATGGCGACGATGGGATAGGAAAAGTCTAGGAAGTGGAAGAAAGCGGCTGTGGCCATAATTAAGATACAGCCCCGGCATTTGCCTGATGTGAAAATGGGAAACCACGGAAAACCATCTTCAGGGCTGCCGACAGTGGGGCTCGAACCCACTATCTCCCGATTACTGGATACTGGCCGCACTTAAGCGACTGCAGCTATCGAGCTCGATGATCTGACATTTCACCAGCTCACCTGGTCGTGCGGGATCGTCGGCGAAGAGGTGGCCCGAGCTAGGAGAGTGTTATGCGTGCCTCAGAGTCTGACGTGTTTCCGATAAATGAATAGGAGTGCATTTAGACAAACATCTAGCACCGATCTTGGCTCAGTCCGGTGGTTTTTGAAGGTGCTCAAATACGTCAGGCTCGTGCCAAAAGATTTACTGTCATGTAAAAGAACTCCTGAAATTGAACCCGGGGCTCTTCGAACCGAAGGCCAGTACACTGACTATTCAGCCAAGGAGCCAAACACACAAGAAGACCGCGTTATTATTATTATTATTATTATTATTATTATTATTATTATTTACAATTTGCTGTACGTCCGTACCGACACAGATAAGTCTTATGGCGACGGTGCGATAAGAAAGGAAGCGACCTTGGCCTTAAGGTATAGCCCCAGCAGTTTGCCTGGCGTGAAACTGGGAAACCACGGAAAACCATTTTCAGGGCTGCCGACAGTGGGTTCTAACTCAACTATCTCCCGAATTCAAACCGCGCAGCAACTTGATCGATCAAAGTTAATGCACAGATGTATTTCTCAGGGGCGGTGCGTGGTATTGTTTTAGGGTTGCACAACTCCCAATAATTTTTCACTTCATTTGTTGTCTTTTCTTGTAATGTTTTAGTTTAACAAACCTAACATGTACTCGAAAACATGTTAAAATCAACCATCTTCGGTAATTCGCTGTACTAATGCTCCGTAATGGACCAACAAACACTGCTGGCTTCGAATCAAACTCAGGGGGTTTGCTTTCCTACGGCAACTCCCTAGCGGACAGCGCAGCTCTATGTACCTCAGCAGGGACGAGGCCAAGCCTGCATAGCACCAGATAGGATACTCGCCAGTATCGGTCTCAGGGAGTTGCACGAGACTTAGAAGTCCCCTACCGAGAAACAGTTCCAAATGCCCCCATTAGATTGCGCCACTCAGCATATATTACTTCATTCCTACTTTCTCTCCTCTCGCAAAGGTAATTCATTTCCATTTTTTTTAATTTACAAATTTCATTTACTTTGCACCGACGCAGATAGGTCCTTCGGTGACGATCGGATAGGAAAGGGCTAGGAGTTGGTAGGAAGCGACCATGGCTTCAATAAAGGCACAGCCACAGCATTTGCCTGGTGTGAAAATGGGATACCGCGGAAGGCCATCTTCAAGGCTTCCGACAGTGGTGTTTGAACCCACTATCCCCCGAATGCAAGCTCACAGCTACGCGACCCTAACCGCACGGCCAACTTGTTGGGTGATTTCTTTTCCATGCCATACCAGACAACCTACAATATTACCAAGATCTTGCTTCAATGAAAAACAGGACGGCAAATTTTCAATTCAATTGAGGCAAAAGTAACTGTACCAGGTTGAGTGGCTCAGAGGGTTGAGGCGCTGGCCTTCTGACCCCAACGTGGCAGGTTGGATCCTGCCTCAGTCCGGTGGTATTTGAAGGTGCTAAACTACGTCAGCCTCGTGTCAGTTGATTTACTGGCGCGCAAAAGAACTCCGGAACCTCGGCGACCGAAAAGCGTAAAAAGTCGTCAGTGGGACGTAAATCCAGTAACATTATTATTAAAAGTAACTGTAGTTACAGAGTGTAATTAGCCTCTTATATCTAGTAGTTACAACCCAGGAAATATTACATTTTTGGTAGGAATGTAGTTCATTACTTAACGAAAATAGTATCTTGTTTTTTCTATAAGCTACGAAAATGTGACATCGAAAATGTTGGTGCAACACCCAGCTTCAGACATCACCAGCCACCACTGCCTATTTCTACCGTATTCTTCAATATGACTTGACTCTGCTGACATTGGATTCCGTACTAAAAGGCTGGAGTCTAACCCACTGGAATATGCGAACAATCATGACCTACAAGCGTGCGCCATTGTATGAATTTACTGCACTTTCTGCAAACTCGGCATTATATTCTAGGACTTAATGACATAGTAGTACATATTTATTTATGCTTAACCTTACCATTTGCTGAAATCCTTTTATTAAAGCACAAGATCAGTGAAATTAACTACGAAAATTCGATTCGTTAACTTTAATCAAAGAGCGCGTGCTGGATTAAAACGCTTCAATTAACAAGAAAGTACATGTTGATTGTCACAATTGCATCGAAAATAATTAATTGGGTAGCCATCACTATGGCAGCGTGTTGCTGCAGCGTGGCGCTTGGTCGCGCTTCTGTGTCTGGCCCAGGGCTGTTAACACGTAGGGGGGAGACACGTTATTACCGGCTTTATGTGCTACGTAGCTAATAGACGGGATATACGGCTCTACCAATGATAGGGGAGTGACGGATGAGGCACGCTTATGGCAAAATCATGCAGATATCCCGAAATGAAGGCCCTTCCTTGTTTTCTATGGATAAAGTAATCTCACTATATATGTATATATATACCCGTACAATAACATGTACTGACAAACTGATTCATCATCACCGAGCCAAAACTACTGGACATAAAGAAGTTGAATGTTGAGGATAAATTTATATTACAATGTAGGTGTTAATTAAGGGAGGATAATTGGATATTCCGTCGCTGAGGGGTTGAAGACGGCGTGGGGTGGGGGTATATTTAAAAATGGGTGTGTATATATACCTAAAAAAAACAGTTTAAGGACGTGAAAATTGGTATATGGAATCTCCTTTAAAAATAAGGAAACACGTATGTTTTTGTTTTCGGAAAATCCTCTTACGGGGCCGAAAAAAAGTGAAAAAAAGGCTTGAATACCTTTTATGAGGATACTTAAATCTAAAAAATTGAAAATATTGCAGTCACGAAAATTGGCATTTTGAATCTCCTTTAAAAATATTTTTTTTAAACGAGTATATCTACAATACATCTCGAAAACGAAACATACAGACGTGAGAACTGGTATTTGGAATCTCCTGCACAAGTAAAGGAACATGCATAATTTCTTTTCTGAATTTCCACATATGGGGAAGTGTTAAAGGGAGTGAATTTTTAAAATGAGCACATCTACAGTCTCAAAAACTTAGTACAGACGTGAAAATTGGTATTTTAATCTCTTTTAAAAATAAAGTTACACATATTTTTTTGTTTTCGGAACAAAACAATTAAGAGGGGCGTAAAGTGACCGAGAAATGGAGTTGAATTATTTCTATTAGGATACTGGTATCTCCAAAACTGAAGATACACTGACTGACACAGCAAATGCAACAGCAAGAAGGAGTGGTTCGAAAGGGATGAAAGTTGGGGAAAAAACAGAGACGGCACGGACGAATAATTGATGTTTATTTCAAACCGATATGCAGGTTACACAATGCGCACGGCAACGACTCAGTAGGATGTAGGACCACCGCGAGCGGCGATGCACGCAGAAACACGTCGAGGTACAGAGTCAATAAGAGTGCGGATGGTGTCCTGAGGGATGGTTCTCCATTCGCTGTCAACCATTTGCCACAGTTGGTCGTCCGTACGAGGCTGGGGCAGAGTTTGCAAACGGCGTCCAATGAGATCCCACACGTGTTCGATTGGTGAGAGATCCGGAGAGTACGCTGGCCACGGAAGCATCTGTACACCTCGTAGAGCCTGTTGGGAGATGCGAGCAGTGTGTGGGCGGGCATTATCCTGCTGAAACAGAGCATTGGGCAGCCCCTGAACGTACGGGAGTGCCACCGGCCGCAGCACATGCTGCACGTAGCGGTGGGCATTTAACGTGCCTTGAATACGCACTAGAGGTGACGTGGAATCATACGCAATAGCGCCCCAAACCATGATGCCGCGTTGTCTAGCGGTAGGGCGCTCCACAGTTACTGCCGGATTTGACCTTTCTCCACGCCGACGCCATACTCGTCTGCGGTGACTATCACTGACAGAACAGAAGCGTGACTCATCGGAGAACACGACGTTCCACCATTCCCTCATCCAAGTCGCTCTAGCCCGGCACCATGCCAGGCGTGCACGTCTATGCTGTGGAGTCAATGGTAGTCTTCTGAGCGGACGCCGGGAGTGCAGGCCTCCTTCAACCAATCGACGGGAAATTGTTCTGGTCGATATTGGAACAGCCAGGGTGCCTTGCACATGCTGAAGAATGGCGGTTGACGTGGCGTGCGGGGCTGCCACCGCTTGGCGGCGGATGCGCCGATCCTCGCGTGCTGACGTCACTCGGGCTGCGCCTGGACCCCTCGCACGTGCCACATGTCCCTGCGCCAACCATCTTCGCCACAGGCGCTGCACCGTGGACACACCCCTATGGGTATCGGCTGCGATTTGACGAAGCGACCAACCTGCCCTTCTCAGCCCGATCACCATACCCCTCGTAAAGTCGTCTGTCTGCTGGAAATGCCTCCGTTGACGGTGGCCTGGCATTCTTAGCTATAGACGTGTCCTGTGGCACAAGACAACACGTTCTACAATGACTGTCGGCTGAGAAATCACGGTACGAAGTGGGCCATTCGCCAACGCCGTGTCCCATTTATCGTTCGCTACGTGCGCAGCACAGCGGCGCATTTCACATCATGAGCATACCTCAGTGACGTCAGTCTACCCTGCAATTGGCATAAAGTTCTGACCACTCCTTCTTGGTGTTGCATTTGCTCTGTCAGTCAGTGTATTACAGACGTGAAAGTTGGCTCGTACAATCTCCTTTAAAAGTAAAGAAACACGCATTCTTTCGTTTTCGGATAATTCACTTAAGGGGGTTGTAAAAAGGACTGAATAAGGGGTTGAATATTTTATGACGATACTTATATCTCAAAACTGAAGATATTACAGACATGAAAATTTGGAATCTTCTTTAATTAAACACGTATTTTTCTCTTTTCGGAAAATTCAATTAAAGGGGTTGTAAAAAGGACTGAATAAGGGGTTTGATTCTTTTTATGAGTATCCTTATATCTCAAAAACTAAAGATGTTACAGACATGAAAATTTGTATTTCTTTAAAAGTAAACAAACACATAATTTTTGTTTTCGGAAAATCCACTTGAGGGAGTAGGGTGGGTGAAAAGAATGGAAAAAGGTACTGAATTCTCTTTATAAGGATACTTATATATCAAATACTGAAAATGTTACAGACGTGAAAATTGGCATTTGGAATCGTCTGTAAAAGTAAAGGAGCACGCATTATATATTTTTTTTTGAAAATCGACTGAAGGGGAAGTGTTGAAATCTACAGTCTCAAAAACTTAACATATTACAGACGTGAAAATTGATATTTTTATATCTTTTAAAAATAAAGCAACACGTATATTTTGTTTCGGATAAACACTTACGGGATGGGATTGTAAAAAGTACTGAAAAGGGGATTGAATTACTTTTATGAGGATACTTATATTCCAAAAACTAAGGATGTTACAGACATGAAAATTTGTATTTGGAAATTCCTTCAAAAATAAACGCGTATGTTTTCGGAAAATCCAATTAAGGGGAGAGGGTATAAATGAACTGAAAACTGACTAGAATTCTTTGTTTGAGGATACTTATATCTCGAAAAGGAAGGATGTTACGGACCAGAAAATTGGTATTTGGAATCTCCTTTAAAATAAAGATACACGTATTTTGTGGTAGGGGTGGGAGGGGGGTGAAATCAATTTAAGGGTGTTTAAAATGAGTAAAATTATTTTTATGAGGATACAAATAAGAAGTGGGCTCAAAACAATAGACCCCTAAGGGGGCTTTGACTGGGGGGTGAGGAATAATGACCAAAATATGCATTTATATTAAATCGTTTGTATTCTGAAGTTAAAATTTCAAATGATACCATATGTGATAATACCAGAAGGTTAAGATCAGAAAACAAATGTATTCATTCCTTCCTCCGAAACGGTTTAACGTATGAAGACCACATTCCGAACAGTGGTATATATTTTAAATCTTTGGTGTGAAATAGGAAACATTTTTTAATGTTCCACCCCTAAAGTTTTAAATGAGGTTAGCTCCGTAAAAAAAAGTCATCCCTCCAAAACCGTTGGACGTACAAAGTTATAATTTTACCAGAAGGATCTTCTTTTATGTCCTCGGTGTAAAATTTGTATATTTCTCTTCTAAAGGGGGTTCAGGCACTGGTTGAAACTCAAGAACACAATATCCGTTCTTCCCAAACCGTTTCAGGTCCGAACTTATTTTTTTAAATGAAAGGTGATCTTCTATAACCTAGATGTTAGCCAATATAAAAAAAAACATTCCCCGCTTAATAAAGTATTCATTCCTCCATTACTGTTCGACGTACAAAATTAAAATTTCAGAGGCCGATCGATTGTACACCCTAGAAGTTAAATGAGTTAGGGTTTAAAACATTCAAATTCTTCCGTCGGGGTTCAAATGAGTATTAAGATCAGAAAATAATTATTCCCATAAAACCCTCTGATGTATGAACTGAGGGTGTATTCTACAGGCTCAGCTGACATTGGACTCTCCAAAATGTAAAATTTTGAATAATAACTTTCAGATTACAACCGTAGCGAAGCACGGGTATCTTGCTAGTCTCGTGTATAATACACTGACTGACAGAGCAAATGCAACACCAAGAAGGAGTGGTCAGAACTTTATGCCAATTGCAGGGTAGACTGACGTCACTGAGGTATGCTCATGATGTGAAATGCGCCGCTGTGCTGCGCACGTAGTGAACGATAAATGGGACACGGCGTTGGCGAATGGACCACTTCGTACCGTGATTTCTCAGCCGACAGTCATTGTAGAACGTGTTGTCGTGTGCCACAGGACACGTGTATAGCTAAGAATGCCAGGCCGCCGTCAACGGAGGCATTTCCAGCAGACAGACGACTTTACGAGGGGTATGGTGATCGGGCTGAGAAGGGCAGGTTGGTCGCTTCGTCAAATCGCAGCCGATACCCATAGGGATGTGTCCACGGTGCAGCGCCGGTGGCGAAGATGGTTGGCGCAGGGACATGTGGCACGTGCGAGGGGTCCAGGCGCAGCCCGAGTGACGTCAGCACGCGAGGATCGGCGCATCCGCCGCCAAGCGGTGGCAGCCCCGCACGCCACGTCAACCGCCATTCTTCAGCATGTGCAAGACACCCTGGCTGTTCCAATATCGACCAGAACAATTTCCCGTCGATTGGTTGAAGGAGGCCTGCACTCCCGGCGTCCGCTCAGAAGACTACCATTGACTCCACAGCATAGACGTGCACGCCTGGCATGGTGCCGGGCTAGAGCGACTTGGATGAGGGAATGGTGGAACGTCGTGTTCTCCGATGAGTCACGCTTCTGTTCTGTCAGTGATAGTCACCGCAGACGAGTGTGGCGTCGGCGTGGAGAAAGGTCAAATCCGGCAGTAACTGTGGAGCGCCCTACCGCTAGACAACGCGGCATCATGGTTTGGGGCGCTATTGCGTATGATTCCACGTCACCTCTAGTGCGTATTCAAGGCACGTTAAATGCCCACCGCTACGTGCAGCATGTGCTGCGGCCGGTGGCACTCCCGTACCTTCAGAGGCTGCCCAATGCTCTGTTTCAGCAGGATAATGCCCGCCCACACACTGCTCGCATCTCCCAACAGGCTCTACGAGGTGTACGGATGCTTCCGTGGCCAGCGTACTCTCCGGATCTCTCACCAATCGAACACGTGTGGGATCTCATTGGACGCCGTTTGCAAACTCTACCCCAGCCTCGTACGGACGACCAACTGTGGCAAATGGTTGACAGAGAATGGAGAACCATCCCTCAGGACACCATCCGCACTCTTATTGACTCTGTACCTCGACGTGTTTCTGCGTGCATCGCCGCTCGCGGTGGTCCTACATCCTACTGAGTCGATGCCGTGCGGATTGTGTAACCTGCATATCGGTTTGAAATAAACATCAATTATTCGTCCGTGCCGTCTCTGTTTTTTCCCCAACTTTCATCCCTTTCGAACCACTCCTTCTTGCTGTTGCATTTGCTCTATCAGTCAGTGTATATCGATCATTATGAACTGACTTTTCAAGTCAAGAACGATCTCCTTTTGATTGAACCCATTAAGGTTCAAAATAATGTATTTATAATGTCAACATATTTTCCTCGAAAAACGAATTACTGTAAAGGGGAGATGTGGTAAATGAAGAAAGTCTGCAGCAATGGGAAGATGCTGAAAATTGATGGCAACTTCGGTAGCCACAATGTTCTAGGAGATGTTATTAATAATTCTACGATGTTACTTTAACCTAAAACATAAAGTGAAGTTTCTAAAAAAGGGTGAGTTTGTAAAATTTAAATTAAGATTTAACAGCAATACTTTCGTTTTACAACATATATGTAACTTAGAACTTTCAAAATCAAAATCAAAACCAAAGTAAGGAATATCGCATCAGTAGTTCACAAAAGTAGACTTTAGAACGAGATATTGTGACTAAGATGGCGGGAATATGTATTCAAAATATATGCAAATATAGACACTAATGCCAACTTAGTTTTTGAATTTTCAGAAGATCAAGTGATCACAATGATTTTTATGCATCCTGACACCATATTTTTTGCGTTATATAGCTGGTTACGACTTCTTAAGAATACTGTGTACTTGTAAATGCAGTTTTCAAGAGTTCATGAGCATTTTAGTAATAATTTGTTACGTCCTAGATAGCTACATGAGATAGCAACAGGAGATAGTGCGCAACTTTCTAACCTTACTTTTAATCGCTGCTATATCCGAGAGATTCCTTTCTCTAACCTACACTTTTTCCGCTGCTTTACTCGGTCACATGTGTGACAGTTTCTGAAGGAAATTTGTAAGATGTTAATAATTATGATGTAGCCTGATACGGTACCGTTTCTTCGCTACGAGCAAATCACCACCAAGTGTATAAATGTCCTACGTCAGCTGCGTCAATGAGCGGAGCGGAAAAGTTTTACTGCAGTGCTCCTGCGCCCTCTTAAGAGAACGGCTTGACGTAGCCACCACCAGCCTCGATACAGACATTGTACCTGCCTAAGCTATCATATTCCGTTTCACTCACTCACAAATGCCTGGTAGTGGAACATCCGCCGTCGTCATAATCCAGACAAGCAGATCTTCCTGTGACTCCATCGTTGCATCGCAAATCCAACCCTTCTTGTAAGTTCTTGTAAGTGGACGCAAGAGTACTGCAACAACAAAGACGCGACGCAGCGGACGTGGGACATTTATGCACTCTCTGCGGATTTGTTACCGTTTCCGGAAATGGGTCTCTGTTCAAAATGTTATCTAATTATTCCCCCCCACAAGCTCTCAAAGTGTGTAATAGGAATTTGTGCATCTTGTATGGCATCGTTTCTCTACTGGGTCGGGTGTGAAGTGAGATGAATCTTCGTAGCAATGTTTTACGACCAGATGCTCTTCCTGACGTCAATATCCTCACAGGATTTCATGAGATGAGATGAATGACGAGATATATGAGGTACGATTCAAATCTTGTTCGTTCCTTCGGATTATTCGAGGTCTAGGCATTTAATTCCCTCACCCTTTATAATTCTTCTTTTATTTTTTCGAGTGATTCTTTCATGTTCTTTTTCCATTTCTATAGTTATGATCATCTTCCTAATCTTTAGGGGGTTATGACCGTAAGATTTAAAAAATTAAAACAATGATGACAAAAATCAATACCATCGCCAGTTAATTCGTTGTCATGGCCAGTTAAATATATTTCAACGTTAGCGATGCTCGCCGTTGAGGGACTTGAAATTACAAATATAAATTTGTGAATATCTTCAGTAGTCCGCCTCTGTTGTGTATATGTTAGTGTGAATAGCTTCCACCCCCGGAGGCCCGGGTTCGATTCCCGGATCTGCCACGAAATTTAAAAAGTGGTACGAGGGCTGGAACGGGGATCCACTCAGCCTCAAAAGGTCAACTGAGTAGAGGTGGCTTCGACTCCCACATCAGCCATCCAGGAAGTGGGAAGTGGTTTTCCGTGGTTTCCCACTTCTCCTCCAGGCAAATGCCGGGATGGTACCTAACTTACGGCCACGGCCGCTTCCTTCCCTCTGCCTTATCTATCCCTTCCAATCTCCCCATCTCCCACCAAGGCCCCTGTTCAGCATAGCAGGTGAGGCCGCCTGGGCGAGGTACTGGTCATCCTCTCCAGTTGTATCTCCCGACCCAATATCTCACGCTCCAGGACACTGCCCTTGAGGCGGTAGAGTCGCTGAGTCCGAGGGAAAAACCAACCCTGGAGGGTAAGCAGATTAATAAAGAGCGAATATCTGCAGTATTGTATTGTATCACGTGAGGTAAAATGTAAAAGGTAAAGGTAAAGTCATCTCTGTACAGGCCATAAAGGCTCTTGGAGAGTCAGAAGGGAGCCTTTTAACCTCGACGTTTGGTGAAGTAGAGTAGTTGAGCCCTATCCACGACCATCTTTGCCCCTAGGCGATAACCTGGTACTCATTTTTGTGTAGGATGAGTGCACCTCGGGGCCTAGTGCACCTCTGGAAATGAAAATCTTGTTTCTTAAATTTTCTGACGGGGAATCGAACCCCCGCCTCGCCGGGTAAGCCGAGTACGTCTTCACTGCCTCGGCCAGGTGGCCCTTAAATTAAAATATATTGGATTAAAAGGATTGCAACTGGAATTTTCTATTATTTTGGTCATATACACTATTTCCGGAAATACTTGAAAATTGGTGAAAAGTAGGAATAATCGTGAATTTCTCCGTTATTATTCCTCTCACGGCAAAATCGCGTAAAACATAAAAGATCGGAACAATTATTTTACATAATTTTTAATATACTCATGTTTTCGATACAGCTAATATTAACGGGGAAATATTCCATTTCGTATTCTGGATTCCTTAATATTACATAGGAAGTCGCTTTCCCAGGCGAGACGAGGTTTTATGTAGAGGAGGCGATTACTGTAGCCATCCCCACGGTGCAGGGATAGCGTGCCTGCCTCTCACCCGGATGCCCTGGTTTCGATTCCCGGCCAAGTCAGGGATTTTTATCTGGATCTGAGGGCTGGTTCGAGGTCCACTCAGCCTACGTGAATACAATTGAGGAGTCATGTAACTCTGAGATGGCGATCGAGAAAGCCAAGAATAATGGCCGATGGGATTCGTTGTGCCGAACACACGATAGCTCGTAATCTGCAGGCCTTTCTGGCTGAGCAGCATTCGCTTGGTGGGCCATAGCCCTTCGGGGCTGTTGCGCCGTTGGAGTTGGTGTGTTTTCTAGGCGATTACTGAGAAACAGTAAACTTAGTCTTTATCATTTGTATGGACAATTGCGTTGTATGCCTGTGAAACGTGGACGCTAAATAAAAATGAAATGAACCATATCTAAGCCTTTGAAATGTGGTGTTTATCGTGAAATGATAGATGTGAGTGGTGAAGTAAGATGTAAGTTTCAGATACTGTGAACCAACGGAGATCAATCCATCACACAACCGTTGTCTCCCATGGTGGCGGCGCACAATGCCCCACTCCAATTTAATGAGAAGAGTGGTAGAAAGTTTAAATGAAGCAGAACATCACGGGGTAGACCTAAGAATACTTTCCTTAAATAAATTATCATTGGCAACCAGGCACAGAATTACACTTTAATGAAAGAAGCGGAAAATGACAGGATGACCTAGAAATGTTTTGTTGTAACTGATCAGTCTGAGGATTGAAAACCAATTATGATGATGGTGGTGATGATGATGACTTTACAGCATGCTAAACAAATAATATATAGCCTAGTGCATACCTGGCTATCCCTCAGTCAAATATCGTGTTTCGAGAAATACTATTCGGCCGTTTTCCCCGTGATGTCACAAACGAACAAAAGAAACAGACAAACGACACATAGACAAAAAGATCTGAACATATCTTCTACTGTTGTGTATCTGATTTGAGTTATAAACTAAGTATAGGGTAAAAATTATAACGTACACATAAAATTATGATTTTATTTACATAGATAATAATGATCTTGATGGTTGCAAATGTGTCACTAGTGTAGTTCCTAGTAGGACACTTTTATTACCCTGACTACTTAATGCCTTTTAGTTGACAGTTTTATGTTTGTTTACGACTCCCGGGAAGGTCACAGTACGATACAAGTCTTTGATGTGGCAGCGTGTTGAAGAGATACTGAAGATCTGGGAGGGCCATGAAAGGCCAAGGAGATTGGGATGATACACAGTAGTTTAATTTTAATGAATGTAGGTATATATATACTATGTGTATAAGCAGAAAAGAATTTCTTGGGCACTTGAAAACAACGTTAAGGTCGACCTAGTCATCTGTTGCTAATTAAGAGGTTAAGCAATTTATAGTCCGGTCCATTTTTAGATGCTTTGCTGAAATATACCGGCCAACATTCCAGAAAATAGCCGTGATGAATGTGTGAACATGTCTTGCTCAGTATTATAAATGTTTTGCTAATTAAGTGTATCACTGGAGCAGTGACCTCGAAGCTAAAGGAGTTGACTAATGCCAGAATTTTGAGGAAGGTCAGCCTGAATACTTAGATAGTGTTGTTTAAATTTAACATGGTTACGAGTCGTTTGTGTAACCGAAGCCATCTTTCAGGCTGAATCCTCAAAGAGACATATTCAGGTACGCTAACAATGTTGGAAAATATTTATTTATTTATTTATTTATTTATTTATTTATTTATTTATTTATTTATTTATTTATTTATTTATTTATTTATTTATTTACATTTGCCGATCGAGTTGACCGTACAGTTAGCGTCGCGTAGCTGTGGCCTTGCGATTGTGAGTTTTAATCACACCGTCGCGTCGGCAGCCTTGAAGATGGTTTTACGTGGTTTCCCATTTTCACACCAGACAAATGCTGGGGTTGTACCTTAATTAAAAGCACGGCCGCTATCTTCCCAGTCGCCGAAGACCTTTGGTGTGTTAGTACGACTTTAAACAACTAAAACAAAACTAATTTCATTTCGCTGCATACTGTGTTTGCAATGTTTCACGAAGTTTACCATACCCCAAAAATTAAAGCAGACTTTGAGTTAGAGAGCTGAGTGGCATCTTTACTAGGTTCTCACCTAGATGGTTGGGCTTCGAATCTCTCCTATTGTTTGCGGGATTTAAAAATAAAATGCCATATCTGCGTGGTTTGTGCAACGTCACTTCACTTCCAGTAGGATTTAGGAGACGCATCATTGTCAGTATTCAGTTCAGCAACGACACGAGGTTGTAACATTTAAATATCCTCACATGCCACTAGTCTAAATTGGTATCGAACACGCTATCTTTGGGATTAACTGACTACACTAAAAATATCAAATTCTGATTGTGAGCGAGTTGGCTACGTGGTACCGGTCGTAAACCTGCATTGGGGGGGTTGATATGTGAGAACTCTTTCGTCAGCAGCCCGGAAGACGATTAGTTTACCATTTTAAACTAGTGAATGCTGGAGATTTAGCTTAATGGAGGCTACGACCGCTACTTTACAAGGTGTACCCCGAGCTGGCTGCGCAGTTCAAGTCGTATAGCTGTGAGCTTATATTGGGGAAATGGTAGGGTCGAATCCCTCCATCGACAGCCCAGAAAAATGCTTTCCTGCAGTTTCCCTAGCAAATACAGGGGATGTACCTTAGTTAAGATCACTGCCACTACATTTTCAATCCTTGTGTCGAAGAAGGCCATCGTTGTGTTAGTGCGATGCTAAACCACTAGACAAAAATGCGGGGGCTGCGTCGAAGCTAGGCTGCAGGTTTCTTGGCTGGAAAATACGTCGCGAAGGTGTAAGACATTCTCAACTATTTCACAATTTTCACACACTTAGGTATTCCAATTATGTCACAAATACTAATAGGGTCTACAGACGTCGACATATCTCGCGTAGATGAAAACGACGTCTCGTGGTACTTGCTATCGTGTCCTAGTCGCGAGTTATACTAATTTTACTTCACGTTCTGAGCTCCAACTTCACAGCAAAGTGATGAAAACGCACACCGCTCATTCTTGTGCCATCTGACATTGAAAGCTATTATGGGTAAACTCTTTCGACCTTCCTCTGTTCAATTCAGGTAGGCCTATTACATCTTTGCAAACCTTCATAGTTTTGAAATTATTGAAGGAAGTCTGATGAACACTTTTTGGGATGATGCTTGTTGTTTAACGGGGCCTAACATCTTTTTGTAACATGCGGATTTTTACGAATGGCACGGTGCTGGAACTAAGCAACAGGCTTCTTCCACGACAAAAATAAATAACACCTAAACACTAGTACTTGCCCTTAAGAAAACAATTTACTAATAAAATAATATATTTCATTCTACAGAGCGGAGTGGACGCACATGTTAACGTTCTACGGCTATGGAAAAAAATATCTACATTCGGGAGACGTCTGGGTTCGAACCTCATCGTCGGCTACCCTGAGAACTGTTTTCTGTGGTTTTCCATTTTTACTTCCAGGCAAATGTCGGGAAAGTTCCTATTCATGCGCCACAGACCCTTCTGCCTTCTTACCCAATTTCATTCACAATCACTCATTTCATTTTCATTAGATCCTCAACTGAGGTTTGTGTTAGGAAGGACATCCGGCCTTAAAATCATGCGAGTCGTTGCCATAAGACCTATCTGTGTCGGTGCGACGTAAAACTACTAGCAAAAAAAAGGCCATATAAATTAATCTCACCTCGTCCCCGACTCCGTATCAAGAAACAGGACTAATGGGTAGACATAAAATTTGGAACCGCAGAGAGTAGAAGACGTATACGTTTGTCAAATACAGTGATGTTGAGAAAACATTTTCACAGTTATTGGTGCTAGTTGCTCTACGTCGCACCGACACAGACATGTCTTATGGCGACGATGGGACAGGAAGGGGCTAGGAGTGGGAAGGAAGCGGTCGTGGCCTTAATTAAGGTACAGCCCCAGCATTTGCCTGGTGTGAAAATGGGAAACCACGGAAAACCATTTTCAGGGCTGCCGACAGTGGGGTTCGATCCTACTATCTCCCGAATACTGGATACTGTCCGCACTTAAGCGACTGCAGCTTTCGAGCTCGGTTTTCACAGTTATTAAGGTGTAGCACAGAGAATTTTAACCGAAGTCATCTTTTGCACTTTTTCATAATATTACACATTTTTAACCGGTGACAAGTTTACGCAATACAGTCGTACAGATGCTTAAAAATAATATCACGCTGTATTGTTTAAGTTCCCCATAGATATACTTTTCTCAGAAATCATTGTTCTTCTTCTTCTTCCACTTCTTAATCTGTTTACCCTCCAGGGTCGGTTTTTCCCTCGGACTCAGCGAGGGATCCCACCTCTACCGCCTCAAGGGCAGTGTCCTGGAGATTCAGACTCTGGGTCGGAGGATATAACTGGGGAGGATGACCAGTACCTCGCCCAGGCGGCCTTACCTGCTATGCTGAAAAGGGGCCTTGCGGGAGGATGGGGAGATTGGAATGGATAGACAAGGAAGAGGGAAGGAAGCGGCCTTGGCCTTAAGTTAGGTACCATTCCGGCATTTGCCTGGAGGAGAAGTGGGAAACCACAGAAAACCACTTTCAGGATGGCTGAGGTGGGAAGCGAATCCACCTGTACTCAGTTTACCTCCCGAGGCTGAGTGGACCCCGTTCCAGCCCTCGTACCACTTTTCAAATTTCGTGGCAGAGCCGGGAATGGAACCCGGGCCTCCGGCGGCGGCAGCTAATCACACTAACCACTATACCACAGAGGTATCATAGAACGTACAGTTATAATGTTTGTTCTGAGTATCCGCAGGATTTATTTCTATAGGTATATGGGAGGTGAATTATAATTTGATAATAATTAAAATTAAGTCTAATAAAATATTAAATGTGAGAAACCTTCAATACCATATGCTCGTTCCTTTTCTGAGCGCCTATACTTCTAATTTAGACACGGCCTTATTTGGGTAGAAAACGTTGATGCTGGCAAGCCTGCCTATGAATCACTCAAAGGTAGTACTCCACTTGTGAAGGAAGAATGAACTCTGTGTGACAGAAGGAGAATACAGTTGGCTTGATGCCATTAATGACATGCCAGAGCTGCCGCAATCCAGAGGACAGCCCTCACTGCTAGTGATTCATCCCAAGGTCCTTCCACTCAACTAACAGGCCCGTTTTAAAACACGGTAGAGCCCAACCCACGCGCGCAGCTTGTTCAATATTGTTTGACGTCAAGAGATCCACCGCTACCCAGGTCAAATATGAAATATTAAAATATCCCCAAATGTGTTTGTCATCAATACATCATTTCCGATAGAAAAGTCACAACGAGTGCAAATATTATTCTATTCAGCTCATACAGTACAGTATACAAAGGTTCAAGTATTTTAATATCGATATACGAGACAGAGAATGTGGCAAACAACTGACCTGTGATTTTCAGAGACAGGAGATTCGAATCTTGGCTGGAGTCACATTGTATCCGGGTGTTAACATTATGTTCTAAGTGTGAAAATGAAATTCAAGATGAAGTCTTACAACTTGTGGTGTTATACTGTAGGTTTTCAAAACCTATGCAGCATGTGAAAGGTTTCGATAGTTTTTCCCGGTAGCTACAGAAAATAATGTAACTCAGAGCTTCACTCTTGGGTGTTAATCAATTTATTTTCTATTTTGATTTTGTTAATTACCACGTTAAGAAACCCTTGAAATTTCACATTTTATGAACCAACTCACCCTCTAAGGCTAGCTTCTCCTTGTTGGTGGGGGCACTAGTATACCGCCATCGTATCCCCCGTTTGTTGCAAGTGGTGTCTGACTAAATGGGGTACCAGGGGCTTACGCTTCTCCTAGCTGAGTCTGGACCTCGTTTCCAATTACTTGGGTTTGGGTTCTCAACCCTGTATGGCCTCCCTTGGTCAACTCTTGTTCTCTTTCGTCACCCCTCCCCCCCCCCCCATCGTATTAAATTTGTGAGGCCTTGAGATTCTTTCATTTTCATGCTTTCCGTGGCCCATCTTTGCCCTTTCCCTATACTTTATGCTTCGAAGAATGAGACCTCTTCGTTTTTTCCTTCTAATTAATGTTAATAGAGGATACTTGCCCAGTTTTACATCATTTCAAAACAAGAATCACCAGCACCACTGTACGAGTTGGTATCTTAGCAGGAGAGCTGATACTCCGTGAGTATTCCTTAATTTAGGCCACTCTTTCACCCCATAGGTTCTTGGTCTGTTTACATCCTGATCGATACCTTCCATGACTTTGAAAATCTAGCTAAGGAATTGTGAATCAACTTTCATTTTCTTACGGAATGAATTTTCCCCAAACACCAAATTACCCTGCCGTATGTAAACGGTCCATGAGCTAACACAGGAGAGCGGACGGCAGAGTACTCTCTCCTTGCTACCTTACTCTAAGGTATACAGTTCTACTCTACTCTACTCTACCAGCAAACACACTCGCGTAAACAATCCTTCACAGTTGTTTCCTTAGGTGTAAACCTCCATGATATCCTTCAGCACAAGAGTTATTCCTGTGGAGCGTAGCTTGTTAACGAGCTCACCTTCTCAGTTCAAATTTGCGGAATCGAATTTCGACACAGTTGGTTAGCATTTAAGAGTGCTCAATGCCACTGGATTCACTGTCACTTAACTAAACCCTGGTCAAGGCAAAATACAGTATATTCGCCGTCTCTTAACCTCTATAGCAATTGGAGAAGTGTTAAACACACAAAAGAAATTCTTCTTTCGACGCCTTTTCCACACCCTAAAGATGTGATTGGTGCAAAATGTGTGTCATTTGAGAAGAGTGATTCAACTACGGGCCATCAGCAGGGAATTAGCTTTCTTCCACTGGCTATATGACATTTCTCTTATCATATTTCCAGTCAACCTCATTTGTTCATTACTACATCTCTAACAAGGGAAACTTTCGGACCTACACACATTACAGTCGCTCACCATATTTTCGTAAGCCTTATTTTAGGGGTTGCAGGCGATTGCGAAATGCCACACATCACACCATCTACTATTGTCACTTGCCTGTTCACTCCAGAAAGTTTTGTGACTAATTGCCATGGGGAGATCCGAAATTTTCCCCTACTCGTGAACAAATTTGAAGTAGGTGAATCCAAATGTGACGACTCCGAGCAATAGATCGCGTATAAGAGGCCAGTTAAGTCAAACTCTATGACTTCAAGAGACTATTATAGCTTTCTTGCATGATATTATGAGTTCGATCAAGTCCAGTGTTCACTGAGACGCAATACGGTTAGAGGGATTTCTTTTCTTTTCTCTTTACGGCTTTTCAATTTCAATAAGCAAGAAATAACGATTACGTAAAAAAATTATGATATCGTATGTACAGTAAACATTATAGAAATTGTTATAATACGGTATTCAGTATCTATAACAAAAGACATGATAAAAGAAGCGAGAGGGTGAGAGAGAAGAAGGATAAAGTCTGTACTAAAGATAGAAAGCAAATGATAAGAGCTCTAAAAATAGAAGAAAAGAAGACTGGAATGAAATAAGCAATTTGAGATAAAAAGGATTAGGAAGGCAGCTAGCAAGCTGGAACCCCGAGGGAGGAACAAGGATGGAGAATGTGACATATTCTTATGGAGCAGCAAGTTGCGATAGTGCTGGTGAAGAAATAAGATTTGAATTAAAGTATATTCATGTCATTAGCATTAGCAAAACGGAAAATGGAAACTAGGAAATTAAGCAAGTAATTAGGAGAATGGAAAGCGGCGGGAGCAATCAAGATGCACAATTCTGGAGATACTACAAGAAATAATTTAGAAGTGTGAATTCGCCACTTGACATAAATACTTTTACCAGGACCACCATAGGAGAGACAAAGGGATGATAAAAAATTAAAAAGAGTATTAGTAAGAACTGTTAGTACTTATAATTTTATAGCTAATGATCTCCCTTTCGAACTAATTACTGTAATTCTCTGCCTTTTAAGAGCGATTGCTTTCTGATATATTACTCGGTGGTTCAAAGCTCGTGAAACGAGTGGCAAATAATGGAACTAAAACTTTAACTTTAATTCGTTATTGAAATGGTGTTCTTGGTTGTTGATGATGATTATAGCTGGTTCAATTTCCTGGGTGAAGAGGAAAGATGAATGTGAGTATCTTGGCATAAGCATGAGCTACAGTATATTCTGTACTCGAATCTCAACGCTCCCTACTCGCAATGATTGTTGCCAACATTCAGAATGACTCGGGTCCAATATACATTCTTCGGCTAACGAAGACTCATTGTATGTTTCCTGACGTATTCAAGCAGAGAGAATGATCTTCCTCAATTCCTTGTAGGATATGGCTAAATTACCTTCTATTGAGAATGCAGTCAGTGACAGCTACCTCCTTTCGCATAGTTTCCCAATTAGTAACCCACAATATCGAACCACTGCTCACAAACTATGCATCGAGCTCTCTATGTTTACGTTCGCTGCTGCACTCGAACCATTGCTAATGGATGCCTCTTACTCCAGTGAAACATTCTGAGAACAATTTAATAGCAACGTCCAGATACTTTACGTAGTGACTTACCAGTCCACAACAAGTTGAAATAAATCACTAGATTAACGGACATGCTGGACTAAGGTTTAAAATATAGACCGTAAATAAGATTGGAATTGTTTCCTGAGTTTAAATATTGCCAAGTTCAGTAGGTCATCACACTCGCCTATCATTTTACATAAAACGAAAAATCGTAAATTTCGTCATTCCTTGTATGAGAGATAGGGGTGTGATATATACAGTAAGTAATGTGCTGTAAGCAATATCTAAATTGTATCATCCTCCTTTGAATCCTTTTCTAATGCAAGGTGTATCCGTCCAAACTTTCAGAGATGATGTAGGGCGGTAAATTGATCAATCTGAGATAAGGAAACACATTCCGGAAACGATCGACTCAAAAATTAAGCAAAATTCTACTCATTTATGTCCATTTACCTGCACAAGTTTCACAAGCTGCTCCAATTGCAACAAACGTTCGAAATGGCGTCCACCTGCGTCAATACAGGCATGGCATCGTTGCATCCGTTCGAATATCCCCGGTGTCGTTTAAACAGCGTCTCAGGCAGCGAGATTTCTTGCCAAGAGATCCTCTTTAGTCTCGACAGGTGTGTTATACACAAGTCTTTTTACGTGGCTCCACAAGAAGAAATCAAGCGGGGTGAGATCAGGTGAACGAGTGGGCCACGAATAAGGACCTCTTCTTCCAATCCACTTTGCAGGGAATGTCTGATCCAGGTGTTCACGAACCCTCAGTCTGAAGTGAGGTGAGGCTCCACCATGTTAGAACCACATCCTTTGACGAAGGGCAAGTGGGATTTGTTCCAGGAATGTGGATAGTACATCTCTGAGCACCACTGTGTACACTGCTGCATTTAGGCGGGGAGGAAGAAGAAACGGGCCTACTACGTAATCATTGAATATGTCTGCCCACAGGTTGACCGAAAGTTTGTGCTGATGGTTCTTCATAATTGTAGCGTGGGGATTCTCACCGGCCCAAACATAACTATTGTGACCATTTAGCACTCCGTCTCTGGTGAAACAGGCTTCGTCTGTGAGAAGCACAAACACAGGAAAGTGAGGATCGACTGCAAGGTGCTGCAAGACCCATTACCTAAACACATTTCGAGGAGCGAAATGAGCAGGGCTCAAAGCCTGCACTTTCTGTGGATGGTAGGGGTGTATCTGTATTTCACGCAATACTCGCCACATAGTCATATGCGAAAATTTCATTTCACGTGCAACTGCTCGGGTGCTGATTGCAGGTGACTCGTCCACTCGAGCAAGCACCGCATCTTCTATGTCGAGAGTCCGTGTAATTCGTCGTCTTTCTCAGCCATTGTACGGTGGTACCAATTGCCCTGTTTCATTTAATCGTTGAAACAGTCGTGAAAACATAGTGTGAGCCGGATATCTCCTACGTTGATATTTGGTCCTGTACAACAGTTCGGCTTCTCTGCTGCTTCCATATGTTTGCTCATACACGAACACCATATCTGCAAGTTCCGTAACCGGGTAAAACTCCATTTGGATAGGGCTGATCAACGTACCACTTCGACCCTTAAACACAGACTGAAGCCTACAGTACAGACATCTCACACCGATCACGTCAGTACACAGTACGCCATCTGCATTGGAGTCGTTGTGTAACTATCCTAGCCTCTTCTGCTCGTCGGGATTGTCTCCCCTGTAGTACTCTTAGCTCTTGTAATGTACAGTAGAGTCGGAGGTATCAGACCGAATTTTGCTTTAACTTTTGACTGCCGGTCTCAGTGGTGTAGTGGATACGGCATGGATCTACTAATCCCAAGTTAACGGGTTCAAACCTGACTGAGGTCGGTGGCTTTTAAGGATGTTTAAAGGTGACAACCCCATGTCGTTGGATTCCGGCACGTTAAATAACTACTGCAGGACAAATTTCCGACACCCCGGCGTCTGTTAAGAACGGACGGACGTGAAACAACTTGGATTATTAATAACTTTTGACACGATCGTTTACAGAATATGGTTCCTTATCTCGAATTGATTCATCCCCGACATTTTTTAACATAATCACGGGTACACCCTGTATAAAGACAACTGATGCTTATTCAGTAAGGGTATGATGCTGATAGTGTGAGATTCCAAATCTTGTTGATAACCAGTTTTTTTCTAAATTATATTAGCGTAATTATCTGATATGCCCGTCGTTGCTATGCGAGTTTCTTTACAACAGGGCGGAATGTATCTTCGTAATTCCTTCAGCAGTAATGCCGTCTGGTGAAAATGAGTGGTAGCAGAAGAGTTAGACCACACTCAGTTAACAACTGTCACACATGTAGTGTTGTTATTGATTAGGTCTAGGAGCTTAGGACACTGCAAATTAGTTTATATACCTATGGACAGATAAAACTGGATTCAGTCTATCAGATGTCACTGGTTAATTCAGGTGGTTTCAATCAGAAAAATAGAAATGCTAACAGACAAGCAAACTCCATTCCTAAGAACTTCGGCGGGAAGAAGAGAAATAGAGAGGATGACGTGACTGAGTCTAAGGGAGAGTTGGATGGGAGGGAGCTCCAACGTCTTATATGCTTTCGTTTGCTTCAGGGGACTTTTAATTAATAATTCACTTGTATTTCATCGAATTAGAATAAAATTTGTTAGTTGAGGTAGTAACAGTGGAAGCTGTTAGAACATATTGAAAACAATGGTGTTTTATTTATACATAGTACACGTTACTTTTTCCGAAGTAAGATTCGATCAAACTCAAGAAAATATGCTAATGAAATCAATATATTAATCAATATATTAAAAATTATGAGACGGTATTTGTCAAAAGTAAATTTATTTATTTATTTATTTATTTATTTATTTATTTATTTATTTATTTATTTATTTATTTATTTATTTATTTATTTATTTATTTATTTATTTAAAATGTGAAACAAATCAGAGATGATCATTTCTCAGGTTTACTGTGTAGGCCTATCAATAATGGCTCATCCTCCTAAAAAATTGTATTAAGCAGAAACGGTTCAAAGTACGTATTGCTCTGCACATCAATTGTTATATTCCCTTTGTTTTAAAAATAACCGCTGTGAAAATAATTTGCGAAAAATACCCTTCCCTTCCTCCACTTAAGACGGTACATTACAACTTCTGTTTCCAGTATTACTTCTTCCACTTAAATGCCGACGTTCATGCTAATAATTGCAGTAGATTCAGCGTGATATTTTCGCAAACAAATTGGCAATCAGACAGCCAGATACAAATTGAACTTGATGTAGAATAGATTCTCATTCAGCTTATCAGATACAAAAATTATGTAACAGACAAGAACTAGAAATGTACAGACAGACAGACAATTGCCACTTTTAATCTTCTTCTCCTCGTGATCCTTCTTCCCATTTCTGTTCTGAGGGTCGGCACTTCATGTGGATCTGGACCAGTTTTACTGACGTATGTTCTTCCTGATGCCAACCCTGTGAAGAAGCATGTGTTCACTATTGCGTGTTTGTGTGGTGAATGGCAGTGTGGTGTGCTGTGTGTAGATAAAGGGATGTGTATTGAAACGAACAAAATACCCAGTCCCCGAACCAAAGGAATTAGCCATCGCAGTTAAAATCAACGGCTCAGCCGGGTAACGAACCCGAGGCCCTCTGAAGAGAAGTTTCTACGCTGATCATTCGGCCAAGGAGCTGAGAAGACAATTATGCATGTAAGATTATTTTCCATTTTGAATATGAACGCTCGAGGTGTAGAAGTATAAAGGGGGCCGATGACCTTCGATGTTAGGCCCCTTTAAACAACAAGCAACAACAACAAAAACAACAAGTATAAAGGACCGAGCTCGATAGCTGCAGTCGCTTAAGTGCGGCCAGTATCCAGTAATCGGGAGATAGTGGGATCGAGCCCCACTGTCGGCAGCCCTGAAGATGGTTGTCCGTGGTTTCCCATTTTCACACCAGATAAATGCCGGGGCTGTGCCTTAATTAAGGCCACGGCCGCTTCCTTCCAGTTCCTAGGACTTTCCAATCCCATCGTCGCCATAAGACATATCTGTGTCGGTGCGACGTAAAGCAAATAGCAAAAGAAAAAAAGTATAAAGGCTGTAACTAAATCACATACTGTAGCTCTCTCGTAATGAAAAAGCCTCCAATTGATCAATCAATCAATCAATCAATCAATCAATCAATCAATCAATCAATCAATCAATCAATCAATCAATCAATCAATCAATCAATCAATCAATCAATCAATCAATCCTTAATTGTTACAATTAATCGCCAATAGACTATTACAAAATTCGATAACCTTAGGAGGGAAGTGACACAGCATTTTAAGACTCCTATGACCATCAAGTGTAGTATAAGATGTGCTCGCTTCTATTACCAGGGCCTACAGTGCAGGTGACCTTAATTAAAGATTTCAACTTTTAAAATATGCTATTTGTGGTGATGAAAATGCAGTGTGTCAGAAGATTGCTTTATTTGCATTATTAAATTACTGTACAGTAACGCTGACACCATTCACCCTAAAAACATGGATTATCATGACGAAACGTGGTGCAGCCAACGTACATAATCCCCTTTAAGGACATTTATTTTAATTTCATTTTTCATGTAGAATACGTCTATAGTTTCCGAAATGTACTAGTGAAAGTGAATGTTACAAAAACAAGACAGATTTTTCAGTCCAAATGACCCCCAGACAATAAATGCGACGACATTGATCAATATCTCATTTTAAAGAGGAAAGGCCATTCATTGTATCTAACAATAAGTGTGACGTCGTCCGGTGATGCAATAGTGCTGTAATCTTGAGGAACGAAAATTGCTCTGCTGTACTGTAAGTAATGTACTGTAACCAATGTCTAAATTGTATCATCTCCCTTAGAATATTTTTTCTTATACAGGGTCTATCCGTGATGATGTTACAAACTTTCAGGGATGATGTAGGACGGTAAATGGATCATTATGAGATAAGGAAACATATTCCGGAAACGATCGACTCAAAAGTTAAGCAAAATTCTACTCATTGAAGCTCGTTTACCTGCACAAGTTTCACAAGCTGCTCCATTTACAGAAAATGTTTGACATAGATAGGTCTTATGGCGACGATGGGACTGGAAAGAACTATGAGTGGGAAGGAAGCGGCCGTGGTTTTATTAAGGTACAACTGCGGCATTTGCCTGGTGTGGAAATGGAAAACCACGGAAAACCATTTCCAGGGCTGCCGACAGCGGGGCTCGAACCCACTATCTCTCGAATACTGGTTACTGGCCGCACTTAAGCGACGCCAGCTATCGACGTTCACTCAGCCAATTTTTTTTTAAATCGTACCTTACAAATCGTCGCCAGTGCGTAGTGGTAAACAATCAAAGATCCCAATGGGCTGTAAAATCATCCGGTGTCCCTCAAGGGTCTGTTCTAGGGCCCTTACTGTTCGTCTTGCATACGTCGCTTCACCGATAAAATGTTGTAATCCACAAAGCTCTTCCTATCGATTATTCTCCTTAAGACTGGTCACGCCTCCTAGCCACATATGGACATACAGCCCATCAGAACAATGTCCGTTGCGTTCGTTTTCCTATGCCGACGAGTAACCGAAAATGAACCTAACATGCATTATACAATAGGAGTGCTTAAATAAGTAATCCAAGCATATGTTCGTATAGTCTAGTACAGTAAGGTTAATTTTCCTTTACACTTGGGCATAGGAAAATGAACACAACAAAATTTGTTCTGATGGACTGCATAACCATATGTGGCTGAGAGGCGTGACCAGTCTTAAGGAGAATAATCGATAGGAAGAGCTTTGTGGATTACAACCTTTTACCGGTGAAGCGACGATATTAATGACATATCTTCCACACTTCAGTATTGCAACTACCACTTGTATGCTGATGATATGCAGATATACAAACACACCACTACAAACAATTTACATGAAACAGTTATTAATTCGGATATTGAAAGGCTTGCCGCGTATGCTAAAAACAAGCACTTACTCCTAAATCCTCGTAAAACACAAAGTATTATCATAGGAAACTCTACAGTAAATTATTACATGTAATAAGCAATATCAATCCTCCTCCAGCCATAAGCAATGACATTGCTGTACCGTACCTTAAAATGTAACTAATCTTGGAATCTCCATCAGTGAGAATCTGGCCTGGAATGAACACGTAACAAATGTATGTAGAAAGGTTCATGCAACTCTATAACCCCTGAAACGTCACAAGAATTCTTTTCCTCAGAAACTTAAATTTAATTCATCCAAGCTCTACTATTCCCAATTTTAGGCTACTGTGATACGGTACTAGTCAATCTAAATGCTGAACAAGCTTTGAGACTTCAGCGAGCACAAAACTCATGCGTACGATATGCCTTCCAACTGCGACATGACGCTCATGTTACACCATATTTTCTAAACACTGGGATGGCTACGCATAAATGAAAGAAGGAATTTTCACCTAATGACACTTGTTTACCAAGTGCTCTCGACGAACACTCCTACTTACCTCTCTTCTAATTTTCGTTTCCTTTCCTCATTCCATGAAATTAGTACCCGTTCTGGTTCCCTACTTGAAATTGCACTAAGTCGAACGAATTCCTACAATCACTCCTTTTTAGTTACTGCTTCGAGACTCTGGAATACACTCAGAATGGGCATTCGCCACCTTACTACGTCTCATAAATTCAAATCTGCCTGCCGAAAGATTGTTCAGGGAACATAAAACTGAGTTGTGTGAGTCATAGTGTGTATTTTGTGTGAATAGGTTTTCTTCATTTATTATTATTTTTATTATTATTATTATTATTATTATTATTATTATTATTATTATTATTATTATTATTATTATTATTGTCACATTAGTTGCTGTATTGATATGTAGTCCTAACTTAGTCTTAGAATTATCTGTCCGTAGTATTATTTCTTTTTAGAATTTCTATGTCTTACTTTTATATTTACAATTTTAAATTTTATTTATAGTGGTTAAGTGTAAGAGAGGGCCGTGAGCCCTAACTTCGCCACAAATGTAAGTCAGGAATAAATAAATAAATAAATAAATAAATAAATAAATAAATAAATAAATAAATAAATAAATAAATAAATAAATAAATAAATAAATAAATAAAAATGAATTTCATATTAATTCCCAGGGGCAAAAAAGATTAACCAATATCTCCTACTTACGGTTAAGGATAGTGGAAGCCTTTATCTCCTACTCCTCCAATAGCCTTCACGTCAAGCACGCGTAAACTATGGCGTTGCATTTTAATACCGACAAATTTAAGACCAAAATCGAACAAAGTTGCTTAGTTCGTTCAACTACTGCTTATTGACTCAGAAAAGAGATAGCTTCGAAGACTAATTCCATTAATTCTCAAGTGCTTATCAGCTGTATAAAGGTTAATCCTCGTACGGTACATTCTTTTAAGCTTTGTTTTTAGTTCTACCCAGTGATTAATTCAAAATCGTTATTCCAGAACAGACATTACAGAAAAAGAGGTGATCGGGAAAAGCTCATAGAAATACTGTGAGTATAATATATTTAAATGCAGCATCCCAATCTCCATTTGATACTGACTGCATGTTCAAGATCATGAAATTGATCCATAATAATAATAATAATAATAATAATAATAATAATAATAATAATAATAATAATAATAATAATAATAATAATAATAATAATAATAATAATAATAGCTTTACTCCCAGTAACTACTTTTATTATTTTTGAGACTCTAATGTGCAGCAACTTTGTCTTCCCCCCCCCCCCACATGTCAGTAAATCTAGCGACGCGAGGTTGGATTATTTGAGAGTCTTCAAACACTATCGCAGTGATATAGAATCGAACCTACAAACCTGAGAGCAGAAAGCCACGCTGTACTCTCTTTGCCACTGAAGACGGTTTTCAGAGAGCTATACAGGTCCACATTCATTGCTATTTGTCTGCATTAAGTGGTTGGCATAATATCTTCCCGCCGAATTCAAAATTGGTTTGGAGGACTGCAAAGGAGAAAACTTTTCTTCAGGTTATACGAATCAAAAGAGAAATTTCTTTTGTTTTTGCCAGTGGCTTAAACATCGAACTAACTTTCGGCGGCGATGGGTTAGGAGAGTGCTAGGACTGGACAGGAAACAGCTGTGTCGTACAATCACAATATTTACCTGCAAGGTTACCGATGGGGACGGGAGAATGTTCGAACCCACCACATCCCGAATGTAAGCTAACGTGTGTGTGTGTGTGTGTGTGTGTGTGTGTGTGTGTGTGTGTGTGTGTGTGTGTGTGTGTGTGTGTGTGTGTGTGTGTGTGTGTGTGTGTGTGTGTGTGTGTGTGTGTGTGTGTGTGTGTGTGTGTGTGTGTGTGTGTGTGTGTGTGTGTGTGTGTGTGTGTGTGTGAGAGAGAGAGAGGAAGTGTGGTTAATACCTCAATAATTTTTCCCATATCACTTCCAGGTAAATGCTACGTTCGTAAGAAATAAATAAAACAGATCTTAAATATAATAAACTAAATAACGGAACGGTGTGGTTACGCATGTTAACGTGCTATGGATATGGAGCCAAACTCTTCATTTGGAAGACCAGTGGGTTGGAACCTGACCGTCGGCTGTTGTGATTTCCCATTCTCACTTCCATCTGCCATCTCCTTACCGACTTTTATTCACCATTATTCATTTTATCTTCATTAGCTCCTCGCGTTATCCAGTAAGAGTTGGCACTGCGGACCTCAAGGTGTGCAGTCATAAAGTAGTTGTTCTCCTGTTCAGAAGATTGCAGATTAAGTTCAGGCTGAGGTCGGAACCATATAAAGGTGTTCAAATGGGAAAACTGAGTCATTCGCTCTATGCACATTATAACTTCGATAACCTAACATCTCTTAAAAGCTACCGTATGGCAATCAAAAGTATATTCTAAAACATAAATGAAAAAAAAAAAAGTACAGAAAGCTATTGATCAAGTTATTCCAAACTCTTTGACATGAAACAACTAGGATTGATTACCTGAATATTTGCCCCCTCAAGACAACAATAACAATCACCACCATCACCATCACACCATCATCATCATAATCATCACTACATAAAACAACAACGGTCACTAAGGGTGTATCAACAAATAAACCCACTGTTGTAGTACTACAGTCCTGATGGGCATTGGCTACCAAGAATATGCTATTCAACCCGAAGACCTGTAGATTATGGGGGGGGGGGGCGTAGTCAGCGCCATGCATCCTCTCGGCCATTAATCGTTGCTTTCTACTCTTGGGCCGATATCTCATAGTAAGGTATTTCCGAAATTGTTCTCACCTAGATTTAATGGAACTCGAATCAGCCCTCATATCTAGAGTATATAAAATAAATCCCTGATGTGGCCGGGAATCGAATCCAGGGCTTCCAGGATTGACTTGTCTCAATCTCATCCTTGCCTTTGACAATATAAAAGTGACTGAGGTGTGAGCGATGCTAGTAATACAGTTCCTTATGCACCCAGTCCCTGTTATTAATGGTGAATATCGCTCATACTACTCAGACTACTGGGCCGTCATCTGGTATCTACGATATTACCTATCGGTGCGATAAGATCATCGTCACTCCGCGCGTACCATATATTCCCTTATGGAGGCATGTGCGATTTATTATATTCTGCATTATATCTGGAGCCGAAATACTGCCACTAGAATCCTCCCGAGATGACATTGACAAACAAACCGCATGAGTGACAAGTTACATGAATCAAGCCAGAGGCCACCAAATCGTTTGTCAAATGTTGAAGATGTTTATAGGAAAGCACGCTAGTGTAATCTAGAGTGATGAGTTTGTGATGGCTCTCATGGCGGCTGATGGTATGGAGACCAGCGTTCATAAGAGCCGTTGTCAAAACAGTGGGTCGCGAGTTTCGTCATTTGATACTGCAAATCGCGAGTATAATCTGGAATAATGAGTTTGTGATTGCGATAGCAAACTCCTCCCTCACCCCCTCGCTGTGCGTTATCCGCCCGAGGCAAGTGTGCGAATTCCTATCGCATTCTGTTGACCATGAAGCAGCGTGAAATACAATACTCCACAGGATGTTTAACAATGTCCGCTGGCCCTTTGTATGACGGCACACTGCGTATTTTATTAACTTCCTAGAAGTTGTTCATACCACTCAGTGATGGATTAGTATTTGTACTTTTGCAGAACATGTATGTAGGGCCGTGGTAGTCGAGTGCTATAGTCAGGATTTGTCACCAAGGCAGCCGCGGTTCTAATCAGCATCTTCAGGATGGAAAAAGGGTAAATTAAATAATTCTGAAAGGCAGAGGTCCGGGCAAAATGTGGAGAAAAGGGTAACTACCGGGCTCGATAGCTGCAGTCGCTGAAGTGCGGCCAGTATCTAGTATTCGGGAGATGGTAGATTCGAACCCCACTATCGGCAGACCTGAAGATGGTTTTCCGTGGTTTCCCATTTTCACACCAGGCAAATGCTGGGGCTGTACCTTAATTAAGGCCACGGCCGCTTCCTTCCCACTCCTAGGCCTTTCCTATCCGATCGTGGCCATAAGGCCTATCTGTGTCGGTGCGACGTAAAGCAACTAGCAAAAAAGGGTAACTGTCTGAGCTGGGCATAAACAAGTGATTAGAGGCAGAAAGGGATTTGTGGAGAAAGGTCTGATCAGTTTATTTGGCAATTGTCTCAATGGAAGGTAACCTTAGATTTGGCATATAAGATGTATTAGTATCATTAGTTTCCCTAACATTGGTCTTCAGTTTGAAGTCAGAAAATATTGAACGGTGTCTTGTCTAACTGGCAGGTTAAAACACTTGTCTTTGTTTTGTTTTGTAGACAATGGACTTAGATAAATGAATATTTTTTGGATCAATGTCCGTAACAAATTTAAATAAGCAATGGCGTACATTAGAAAGGAATCTACCGGGCGAGTTGGCCTTTTAAAGATTAAAAATATACAACACTGTTCGTTTACTTTTAAATTAAACCTTCAGCTTCACACTATAAAGTAAACTAGCAGATATATCAAATATTTATGAAAATAATAACGATAGAAAGTATACATTTTCAGGTAAAATTATTTGCTAATCTATGGACGGGAATCTACAAGATCGACTGGCACTCAAATGGATCGAAGATTACTTCTTACCATCATGTTGTATACTTCATATCCGTCTGCATTTAAGTTTGTACAAGTCACAATTAGACGAAACCTGTTGTTAAGTTCAGGAAAACTTCAGAGAAAAAATCTACCACTTCGGAATTTATTAAGCCGGGCTGAGTAGCTCAGTCAGTTGAGGCGCTGTCCTTCTGACCCATCTTGGCAGGTTCGATCCTAACGTACAAGTAATTAGTGGAACGTGAAGCAAATAACACTGAATTATTATTTGAATCTATTAAGACAATTCTTGAAGGTTTTAGGACAAAATAGTTCATAAAATACAGTGATGATAATAATAATATTAATAATAATAATCGTAATGTTAATTTTTTACTCGTTGGAAGAAAGTTTAGGACAAATCTAATAAGTGGGATTTTTTCTCACTGAATGCAGGTTCTGTGATTACTGTTAACCTGTAGAATAAATTGTTTCTGAAGGAAATTACATTAGGTATAAACTCTAAAGAGAAATTTCCTCTCTTTGTGGGTGCGGGCGATAGATGCATCCACAGTATACTCTGCCCCTGCCTGTCAATGTAGCCGACATTTTGAATTGTTAAGCCCCTCCCCGCAGATTTAGAGACAGGGAGTGTGTGTGTTAACAACCAGTCTGGCTTTGTTTACATAGCATTGAACTAGACTCCTTACTTTTAATTTTCTGACCTTCCTTGGTCAATTCTTGCTCTCTTCTAACCCAGACAATCCTTCCTTGATACGCCTTTCGTGGTCTTTCCCTCTCTTTTACCGATACCCTCATTCTCCCAATTGTCGTAACTCTTCAATTAATTACTTATAACAAGGAATGGCTGGATTGTTGTACTTCCTCATTAAGGGCTCAACAACACCACTCCACCGAAATTCCCTCATTGTAAATTCACCTGAATTTAAACTCAAGGACGTAGAAATCTGGGTAGAATATCTGAAAGACTAAAATGGATACTATGATAGGCTATCACTCACTGGCATGTCTTCCTCGGGTACCATTAGTCATGTCTGCGCTGTGAGGTGCCTAGAGCCTTGCACGGGCGAATATCCGGGGATTTATTCGCGGATATCCGCGAAGTTAGTGTCTTGGTGGATGAAAACTGTATGGCAATGTGGATAATTTTACTGATAATTTATAAATAATGAAGTTTATTGACATTTACTCAGGTATGCTTTTATTTTTGCTTGTAGTTAGGCGACCATTGACATTGGTATAGTCATATCCTAGAACCACAAACTTTTCCACACTGGTGATACACACTGTCAAGGCCAAAATTAGGTTGTTGAGGATTGTTTCTCCTGAGGAGTTCCCGCTCTTCCCTACTTATACGTCTGTCTGTTTCGAGATTCCGTATATGCTGTTCTGGGAGTAAGGGACCTTAGTGGATAAGTCCCACGCGAAGTGGTTAAATCACAGTTACGGGAAGTGATTTGGCATTTTTTAATGCTGGATTTCAACGTTTCCTCTGACTTCCATTCACTCAGAATACGTGATTTTCTTTGAAAGATGAATTTCTGACATAAGAATAATATGACCTCTCCATGTAGACAAGTGCTTTCCTTTTTCTTTTTTCATGGCGACCGTCACCTTGCAAAACTCGAACATTTTATGGGACACCCTGCCCCTTAAGTGTAAGTATCCCACGCATCAGTAGCCTACATATGAACCCTTCATAGAATGAATAAAACATAGACATTTACATTTCATACGAGGTAAAAGAAACATATTTACACAAAATTCTGACGGGAGGAGAAAATACACCTTTAGTTCTAGTCGTTTAGCGGCTCACATATGCTTGATGAGTTTTAGATATTCTTACGTAATAAATTCACTTGCATTGCTTCACCGGGAATTTTTAAACTTCTGCGTTTGGCTGTTTAGATATTCGCCTTCACACTAAATCCTGCTTCGCAAGAATATATGGTCGAAAATTTCAACGAAACCACAAGAGCGTAAAATCTTTTGAATTGAAATGATTTCTTCAAATCATAGTGGGATGTACTGTACTTGGGAACATTACTTTGCTACTCTCTCTCTCACTTTTTGAGTCCAGGCATTTCACGATATCCATAAACCTTCATACGACACCTAGTTTGGAAGCACTGATATAGACTGTAGGCTGTAATCGCTACCACCAAGATGGTGAAGTCTATAAGAATGTCCATTAAAAATTCATGGAAATTGACTGCTTGTCTTCTCTTGACAGAACGAGGCGCAGCAAACGTGGCTGATGCCGCACTCTCGTTACATGGAGCATACGAAGCCAGAATAATGAGTTCCTCACTGCGATCATTATTATACCATAATGATTTTGTTGATCCGTGCTCTAAATTGGACGTGAGGCATCATCATGAATTATATCGGTTAGCAATTAGTAACAGCTTCCATATCAGTATAATTAATGAGTACACATACGCTGTTTGAGTCTTTTGAACTGTGAGAATTTGGTTTGTTCGATAGTAGGTGCGAGCGTACATTTTATACTCAATGGATATGATGTGAGCGAGAGATATAGACAATGTCCCTATTGATGAGCGGAACATCTGGGGCAGAGGGGGATGGGAGTTAATGGATATATTGATGTATTAGCGAGGCTAGTCAATCACGTAATGGACAAAATAGATGGGCATTTCCTCCTTGTTCTTCTACCAAACCAGATAATAATAATAATAATAATAATAATAATAATAATAATAATAATAATAATAATAATAATAATAATCATCATCATCATCATAATAATAATAATGGTAATAATGGCCGGGATAAGTAGTTCCAGTGGTAGAGCACTGGCTTTCTGAGCTCAAATTGGCACGTTCGAACACGGATCACTACGGTGGTATTTGAAAGTGCTCAGATACGTCAGTCTCGTGTGCGTAGATTTACCGGCACATGTAATAACTCCCGCAGTACAAAATTCTGGCACATCGGCATCTTCATCGTTAATAATAATACTAATAGGAAGAAAAGGGGAAGCAGAAGAGGAAGAAGACGAAAATCGTTGCCAGGCTGGGCGTCTCAGAGTGTAGAAGCTCTGGCCTTCTGAGCTCAAGTTCGCTAGTTCTCATTCCAGTGGTATTCGAAAGAGCTTAATTACGACAGCCTCATGTCGGCAAAATTACGAGTACGGAAAATAAATTCTGCAGTGCAAAATTCTGGCACCTTGGCAACTCAAAATCGTTATAAAGTATTCGTGGCATTTAAAAATTATTATTATTATTATTATTATTATTATTATTATTATTATTATTATCATTATTATTATTATTATTTGCGTATTGACCAATTATGATCACGCTACAATTTCATTTTTTCTTTGTCTGAAGTTTCTTCTTCCTCCAGTACTCCTTCACATGAACGCTATGCTGTTTCTTAGATTCATCCGTCCAGGCTCTTCCCGACTTTGCAGTTCTTATAAATTTTGAAATATGGTCCGAAATATTTTCCTGTCTAACATCTGAACTACCCCTTGTGGGTGGGGGACGCAGACGAAGAATATACCCACGGTATCCGCTGCCTGTCGTAAGAGGCGACTAAAAGGGGCGACCAAGGGATGATCGAATTAGAACCATGAGCCTACTTTGTACCACCACGCGCGGAACACCATAAGTCGCTTTTACTTGCGCTTAGTACCACTATGATCGGTACAAAATAGGTTTGTGATTAGTAGCAACAGAGTGCGCTTCCGGCTTTTACAGTACCTGTGATTGGTACTACTATATGAGCGACACCACGGGTGAGTGACACCATGGTTCTGGCTAGCTTATGATTAGTACCCACTATATGAGGAACACCACGAGACGTACGAGTCCCTGTGGTTAGTACACTTATGTGATGAACACCATAGGTTTGCGTTGTCTGTAAATGACGCTGCAATGTGCGAAAGTCCATAGGTCTGTGTTACAAGTGCGCATTACATTACCTGTGAGTAGTACCATAATGTGTGGAATACCGCGAGTAAACGCTACTTTTGATTAGTACCGCAACATGAAAAGTACCATGGTTCTACTTTTGTAGCGATAAGTACCATTATGAGGAGCCGATGACTTGGATTTTGGACCCCTTTAGACTACAAGTATCATCGATTCAGTATTGTGCCCTTTTAAAGGCAACAACTGCGGTGATCTCTTCTATCTTCTGTGCGCCGGCTGCTCCTGTAATAAATGACATATAAATCATACTCACCGCTGCATGTAGACTCTTGTTCCTCAGTCGTGCCCGTCCGTTATCCCCGGAGAGGCCACCCGCTGATCAAGGAGTGAGGGAATGAAAAGAAGGGGGTAAACTAACTAAAAATGACGGTACCCAAGACTGAATTAAAATTTAAAATAAAAGACTAATTTATTAAAATAAAAATGCAAAAAAAATGCTAAAAAATGAACGTAAACTGAACTAGTGAGAAATGTAAACAAATGAAATCAATGTGACTAATAAAATACATAAAAGATTGAAGATCTGCTTTACAAAACAATCATAATCTGCCTAATAAACTGACCGAAGGTCAAAACACCTTAATTAAAATATACCAGACTCTCTTGACATTGGCCTCAAGTTAATAAAATGACTCAGTTTAAGACTCTGGTCAGAAAGACCACCTTCTTGGAATACAGAATATATATTACGGAGAAACTATCTCTCAAAATAAATTTAAAACAGTTGACTCACAATAAAGTAAATTAAATTCTGTTACGTCAATCAATCCACTGACTTATAAGAGTTATTAAATGTTTAAGCACATGTAGTTCATTTGGTAAAGTACCCAAATTTAAATAATCATGAACTGTACGAAGCAAGTGTATCACTTAAGGAATAATTCGAAGAAAAACAGAACAACCATGAACATCACACTTCATTCCTACATAACTGTTGTCTTATTCAAATACCTCCTGATTAAACAAAATAAATTATTGAAACATCACTCTGAGTGTATCCAACCACTCATCTAAATGTTAAACTTCATTTGCATGTCTGTGATAGACTGGACTTCTTAAGAATAAACCAAAATTTAGGCCAAGTGCCTGATGTTAACATTATCGAATGATAGCGATCCTTGTACATTAAAATTTCTATTGACTTTGCCGCTAACTGCATTTCATTATCAATTCATAGATTTTGTGGTACTACCACTAGATGGAGGCAGATGCCATCTTATTTACCATTCATTGCGGCAGTTTTATACAATTGGTTTATTTAAAGATCGCTTCATTTCAAAATAAAATGTAGTGGATTTTAAAAGAAAGTTTGGTAATTACTTAAATGCCTGGTATGAGCATACCACTACTATTTCGACTGTGACATAATCGACGATCCATAAACCTAACATCTGAAATCCTATTGACATCATTACATTAATTAACGGAGAAACACTGCTCCGACAAAGAGAATACAGAAATCAAAAGAACTAGCCTATCTGCCTATCTATTTACAACAACAACAAATATAAATAATTCACATACGCTTACGTCCTACAAATTACACGGTAAAAGGTACAAACAGAAAGAAGGACAAATAAGCAAAACTGGATCCCACCATCGCGGCCTACTGGAAATTAATAAGGATAGAATGCGCAAAACAAACTCGGAGTCTCCAGAAAGTATATACCCCGCTGCGAGTAGCAAAATATTGCGAATTTGACGGCAATCTCAAATTTCAGACGGTAAATGTCTGGACATGATATAATTTAACCTTGATGGACAAATTACTGTTACTTCACGTCATCCGTGACTCTACATAATTATTCAAAACACATTGACTCGTCGCTCTGTTCACATTGTACACTGGCTAGCATTATCTTTCGAGCATCTACTCTCCCTGGAATTATTTAAACAAACACAGGCTCCTGCCTGTAGTATCATAACCCATGTCGTAACACATTTAACCCTCGTGGCTAAATTCTTCATTTCACAACTCTATTTACTCTTTAATTCTCGACGTCATTATTATTCATTATTCTCACAATACAGCCTCGCTCGTATCCGGCGGGCAAAAATATCTGTCGTGCACATTACGGCTTCTTACGACAATACCATGACATGGTCCAAATCATATTTCCATCATCAACGTAGATCATCAGGGATATTAATCATCTAGCTCGATCTCTCGATCATTCACTGCTGAACATATCACAAAAATCTCAGAGCTGACTCGTCAACGGCGCTCACTGTTTCTAAAATAATAAAAATGACGAGATTGCCTCTCAAAACACAGATGTTGAAACATGCGTAACCGCAACTACGCAGAAATAAATATACGCGTCTACCAAAAATCGTCGCAAAACACACGCGGGTTCGGTACAATCAAAACCGGTCATCTGAAGGATGATTCCGCAACATAAAACAAGCTGAAATGCGCAAAATAGTGAAATAAACATTGAAATCATCGCGGTGGCGTCTACAACATCATAACTCCAATAAAAATATGACTCAAAAACCATCGATCTAAAGAACATGATGAAAAATAATAATAAAACGGCATTACACTCGTAGATCAAAAATCAAAGCTGCCTAACTGTCAAAATGACATGCTACAGAAAATCAACCATAAAACAACACGCAAACAAACATCTATCTAACAAAATGCACAAATGATCCTAGCTGAAAGTGCAACATAAACATTATTATTATATTATTATTATTATAATTATTATTATTATTATTATTATTATTATTATTATTATTATTATTATAAAACTGTGAATTATTTACCACCCTACCTAGTACTCTAAACTACATTGATAATCGATTTTGCCACGGTCCTACATATTTATTTACATATTTTAATGATGCTCATACCTGTGGTGATGGAGGCAGGTCGGTTCACCCACCGGCCCCGGTCATGTTGGAAATTAGAATTCCATCTTCAAACTGATGTGGTATTCCAGATTTTTACACACGCAAATTTGACACATTCTTGCCATGCCGTGACACACGTTTACTTTAGCATAAAACACTCGCATTTTTCTTTCACTCCAGTGAAAGTTAGAAGATGCCACTGCAGACTCCTGCCTGTTGTATAGATGGACGGTCGCCTCGCTATTTACCTGGAAACACCTGCTGGCCTGCTCGCCGATCCCTCAGCTTTGTTTACACTACAGCTTACAGTACATTAACCCTACTGGGACATAACTGTTTCCTCAAGGTTTGCTACTGCGGCCTTCATTGAAGAAAGTCAATCTCCTTCCTGTCTGTCTTTACTAGTTTCTGCCCATAAACATCTCGCTTGCCAAAACAGTTTATAGAATGGTAGAAACAAGCTAAAAATACAGTTTATGTTGTGGAGAAAATTTTATACTGATCTCACATGTAACACTCCCCGCTGGTTAGAAATGTTTGTATGTAAATATGCTGAAAACATGGACTTGTTTCCCTCGACTAGCAATGTGAGTTCATTTAAGCTGAAAGTGTAGCTCTTGCCTACTCTCCCTGAATTTACAGTAAAAGTCTGTGAAAGTGTTCATTTTCTGAAATGCTATTCTCCCAAGTAAATAATACAAGGCTTTCTAAAATGCCTACAAGTGTCTAATCGCTTTCTTACCAGCCAAAATAAAGCTGACTAAATGCATTTGCTGACACACTCTGTCACTCTGTCAAACGTAGGTACACTGAGAATATTTGAAATAACACTAAAACATACAGAATCACTGCCAAGACTCAACAGAACAACTGAGAACTGAGAACTGAGAACTGAGAACTGAGAGTACTCAAAAACAACTGATAACTGAGAATTCAACCCTCTGGTCGCTGGGTTTTGTAAAGACTTCTCCCACCACCTGGAAAATAGTTCCGTGGAAGGGATGTGGCGTAATGATCTGGTCCTCGGGAGCGCTTTCTCGTACATCCGTAGGTTATAGTTTTCAAAATTTATGTGCAAAACTTCCTAAATTTTGTCTGACTCACATGTGATATTGCGCCGCGGGAAATGATCACAGGATAATCCACACGACGTCGCGCGTCACTGGTGTTATTTTCTTCCGGTGGATGGCCTCATTCCGCCATGATAGCTCCATCTTCTGAGTCCTATTACCCCTCCGTGTGAAGTTAAATTTTATCAATTAGGCACTAATTAACCACAGATTGGCACAGATAATTCACCAAATATTATAAAGAAGTCAGGACACTGTTTTTCACTACCACACCGGGCTTCAGATCGCGAGATACTGACTGTAGATTTCCCGGCATGACAGCTCATTCAAATTTAGAATTTTCTGATTGGCTGAGACTTTCGCGCCCTTCCAAACGTGGGTGCATCCGCTTCCTCCCAAGAATTGGCGGTTATGGTCGTTGTCCTCTATTGTCCGAGCCAAGTAGGTCAGGCTTCAACGCGTGCTTTTCTCGTGAGAACGGACAGCAAGTCGCCGCTCCTATGCGGTGTCATAAAATTTATTGGAAGGATGGTTTACAAGTTGGTCGTGCTTAGAGAAGAGTTTCATGGATTTTACTTGTCGTCAGGCTGGCGCCAGAAAGTTCCTTTGTGACTGCTAGATTCACAGCCTCACTGTGGTATCTCATATGCGAAATATTCAATTTAATTGTGAATTAAATTAGGCAAATTCGCTTATGGGTGCAATGCCCCCTTACGCCGTTAGAAATCTTACGCGATAGTGGAAGATTTCTCAACTCAACCAATGATATTCTAGACATACTTGCAGCCATAAGCGAATGTATGCTCCTGACTATGAAGTATACCTCTGCTTATGTCTGAGTTTTTCTCTGATTTCTCTCTCCAAAAGTTTGTTCTCTTTCTCGAGGTCATCTGCAATCTGTTTCATGACTGCTAGTATCTCGGCTGAGTTCTGTTCGCATTCCGGACAATTCTCTTCTGTCTGTTGACCTGTCTCAATCTCGAAATGACTGTCGTCTCCTGGGTTCGTTGATAGGGTTCCTGGTCATCTTCTTCTTCTTGTTTGCTGGAACTCGAGGCTTTCGGCTCCCGTGATATCCGGGTTCATGTCTTGGGATTCGATTGCCTGTTTCCACGGATCGCGCTGCTGTTTGTTATTCAGGTCATTGATGTATCGGCGCCCCTCTTGATATCTCGGGTCCGAGTTCCTATCTCGCTGGTAATTCCTTCTCTCATTCCACCTCCTTTCAGGGTCGCGATAGTAAGGCCTATCTCTACCTCGATCTTCCCATCGCCTTCTATCACGTGAGAGGTACCTCCTTTGGTATGGCTGCCTGTCCTGGTAGCGCGGTCGCCTGTCTGGATAGTTTGGTTTCCTAAACCACGGACGTTGGATTTCTTCCTCCTGGCGTCTCGTGTTCGTATCTCGCCGCGATACAGCGCCTGAATTCGGGCCGTTTACCTGCGCATTGCCTCGTGCATTTTCACTGGTGGCATTAGCTGGGTAAGCCCTGTGTTCCTGCGTTTGCCTGGTCACTCTCTGCGGTACATTATTAGTGGATGTAGCGTCTAGCTCCCTTAAAATAGCCTCAACTTGGGCTGGATCATCTATCCTTGCCGTAATGAGCATTCTCTGCACGTCCGACGGAAATTGCTTTATTATTGTCTGCACGATTTCTGCGTCAGACACAGGTGAGTCTAATTGTCTAAGTTTCACGAGCTGTGTTAAGAAGAAGTCTAAGTATCGTGTGGGCTGTGTCGACATGTACTTGCGAGTGTACAAGTCCATTCTGAGTGCTTGTTGTGTGGACACGGACCAGTACCTTTCGAGGAAAGCCTTCTCGAAATCTGCGAACGTCTTAAAAGTATCTACGAAACCATAATACCAGGTCTTCGCCTGTCCTTCGAGATATTTTTCTACTATGCGTAGTTTCTTGTCTTCTGGGGCTTTAATATCTTGGAAATATTGTTTCAATTCCCTAAGATATACTTTTGGGGTTATTTGTGATGTTCCACTAAATTTCTTCGGTTGGTCGTCACTCGTACGCACAATGTTTATGATCTGCGTGGAAGTTTCAGCTCTTTGTGTGCTTTCCGGCATTGTCCTTTCCGTGTTGAATACTTGCGTTATCGGCTCGCTCTGTGTTTGCTCATGCTGCGGCTGTATCCTAATTTCTCTGGCTACCTGGGACTCGGCTTGTTTGTCTACTAGCATTCTGACCAAGATCGACAGGTTTTCGCCCTGGGTCTTAATTGCCTGGATTTTTCCCTCTATGACCTCGTTAACTTCCTGTCTTACTGACTGCTCACTGAGTGTAATCGCACCCTCAGTTTCCGCTATCTTTTCTGACAGCTCGGTTAACCTCTTTGTAATATCCTGGGTCTCCGACTTTAAGGTCATGATTTCGTGGCTCGTTTCCTCCTGAGTCTATCCAATCTGTACGCATACTTTATTTATTTCTTTTCTAGTCTCGTCCTCAATTTTATCTATTCGCTCTTCCAAGAGTATGATACCTCGAGCTAAGTCTTTGCCTTGATCTTGCACCATTACCCTGGTTTCCCTCATACTTTCCTCAACAGTCGCGCTATGGCTGTCTAACTGCTCTTGTATTTGTGCTTGTGCATCGGCTAACTTCTTTATTTCTTCCATCGTCTCCTGCCTGTTTGCATTACACGCCTGCATGAGTTTATCCTGGTTTTCCCGTAACTCCTTCTTCAGTTCAACCTGGCTCTTTATGAATTTCTCCTCGAGCTTTACTTCGCACTGCCTGAATTCTTCTAAAACCTGTCCTCGTACTGCCTCTACTTTATTTGCAAGTTCGGCTTGGCTACTTTCAATCTTATTTGCAAGTTCAGCTTGACTAGATTTCAATTCACTTTGTGTGGCTTTTAACTCATTGGCTAACTCTACCTGGCTGGATTTTAATTCGCCTTGTGTGTTTTTTAACTCGTTAGCTAATTCGGCCTGGCTACTTTCTACCTTGTTTACAATTTCAATAGCTAATTCTGCCTGGCTGCTTTCTACCTTATTTACAAGTTCGGCCTGACTGGATTTTAATTCGTCAGCTAATTCTGTTTGGCTACTTTCTATCTTATTCGATAGTTCGGCCTGACTCGATTTCAACTCATCTTGACTGGTTTTGAGTTCATTAGTCGCGATGCTTAAATCATTAATGGTTTTAATCAACATGTCCCACCGCTCCTGGCTAATCGACATCTTATATGCTGAGAGAATACGACTGAGACCTTTAGGCTCCCCAACATACTTCCAACACATGCAAGACACAGTAATCACCAATACAAAACAATTTTATCCTAAATTTGGATAAAATTATACAAAACATATAATTTATAATTAATACCACTACTTGTCAAACAGTACTATCACAGCATTCATATTTATCAACACTCAGTAAATCTATGTTCATGGCTGTTAGTCTGGGTACAAAATAAATAAATGCAAAATGCAAAGTCCCGGGGATAAGCAAATCTAGCCCCGAAAGTTGGGCGGCACGCTTTTCACTCCTCACTCCGGCCCCTGTGCCCTTTAAAAGGCAACAACTGCGGTGATCTCTTCTATCTTCTGTGCGCCGGCTGCTCCTGTAATAAATGACATATAAATCATACTCACCGCTGCATGTAGACTCTTGTTCCTCAGTCGTGCCCGTCCGTTATCCCCGGAGAGGCCACCCGCTGATCAAGGAGTGAGGGAATGAAAAGAAGGGGGTAAACTAACTAAAAATGACGGTACCCAAGACTGAATTAAAATTTAAAATAAAAGACTAATTTATTAAAATAAAAATGCAAAAAAATGCTAAAAAATGAACGTAAACTGAACTAGTGAGAAGTGTAAACAAATGAAATCAATGTGACTAATAAAATACATAAAAGATTGAAGATCTGCTTTACAAAACAATCATAATCTGCCTAATAAACTGACCGAAGGTCAAAACACCTTAATTAAAATATACCAGACTCTCTTGACATTGGCCTCAAGTTAATAAAATGACTCAGTTTAAGACTCTGGTCAGAAAGACCACCTTCTTGGAATACAGAATATATATTACGGAGAAACTATCTCTCAAAATAAATTTAAAACAGTTGACTCACAATAAAGTAAATTAAATTCTGTTACGTCAATCAATCCACTGACTTATAAGAGTTATTAAATGTTTAAGCACATGTAGTTCATTTGGTAAAGTACCCAAATTTAAATAATCATGAACTGTACGAAGCAAGTGTATCACTTAAGGAATAATTCGAAGAAAAACAGAACAACCATGAACATCACACTTCATTCCTACATAACTGTTGTCTTATTCAAATACCTCCTGATTAAACAAAATAAATTATTGAAACATCACTCTGAGTGTATCCAACCACTCATCTAAATGTTAAACTTCATTTGCATGTCTGTGATAGACTGGACTTCTTAAGAATAAACCAAAATTTAGGCCAAGTGCCTGATGTTAACATTATCGAATGATAGCGATCCTTGTACATTAAAATTTCTATTGACTTTGCCGCTAACTGCATTTCATTATCAATTCATAGATTTTGTGGTACTACCACTAGATGGAGGCAGATGCCATCTTATTTACCATTCATTGCGGCAGTTTTATACAATTGGTTTATTTAAAGATCGCTTCATTTCAAAATAAAATGTAGTGGATTTTAAAAGAAAGTTTGGTAATTACTTAAATGCCTGGTATGAGCATACCACTACTATTTCGACTGTGACATAATCGACGATCCATAAACCTAACATCTGAAATCCTATTGACATCATTACATTAATTAACGGAGAAACACTGCTCCGACAAAGAGAATACAGAAATCAAAAGAACTAGCCTATCTGCCTATCTATTTACAACAACAACAAATATAAATAATTCACATACGCTTACGTCCTACAAATTACACGGTAAAAGGTACAAACAGAAAGAAGGACAAATAAGCAAAACTGGATCCCACCATCGCGGCCTACTGGAAATTAATAAAGATAGAATGCGCAAAACAAACTCGGAGTCTCCAGAAAGTATATACCCCGCTGCGAGTAGCAAAATATTGCGAATTTGACGGCAATCTCAAATTTCAGACGGTAAATGTCTGGACATGATATAATTTAACCTTGATGGACAAATTACTGTTACTTCACGTCATCCGTGACTCTACATAATTATTCAAAACACATTGACTCGTCGCTCTGTTCACATTGTACACTGGCTAGCATTATCTTTCGAGCATCTACTCTCCCTGGAATTATTTAAACAAACACAGGCTCCTGCCTGTAGTATCATAACCCATGTCGTAACACATTTAACCCTCGTGGCTAAATTCTTCATTTCACAACTCTATTTACTCTTTAATTCTCGACGTCATTATTATTCATTATTCTCACAATACAGCCTCGCTCGTATCCGGCGGGCAAAAATATCTGTCGTGCACATTACGGCTTCTTACGACAATACCATGACATGGTCCAAATCATATTTCCATCATCAACGTAGATCATCAGGGATATTAATCATCTAGCTCGATCTCTCGATCATTCACTGCTGAACATATCACAAAAATCTCAGAGCTGACTCGTCAACGGCGCTCACTGTTTCTAAAATAATAAAAATGACGAGATTGCCTCTCAAAACACAGATGTTGAAACATGCGTAACCGCAACTACGCAGAAATAAATATACGCGTCTACCAAAAATCGTCGCAAAACACACGCGGGTTCGGTACAATCAAAACCGGTCATCTGAAGGATGATTCCGCAACATAAAACAAGCTGAAATGCGCAAAATAGTGAAATAAACATTGAAATCATCGCGGTGGCGTCTACAACATCATAACTCCAATAAAAATATGACTCAAAAACCATCGATCTAAAGAACATGATGAAAAATAATAATAAAACGGCATTACACTCGTAGATCAAAAATCAAAGCTGCCTAACTGTCAAAATGACATGCTACAGAAAATCAACCATAAAACAACACGCAAACAAACATCTATCTAACAAAATGCACAAATGATCCTAGCTGAAAGTGCAACATAAACATTATTATTATATTATTATTATTATAATTATTATTATTATTATTATTATTATTATTATAAAACTGTGAATTATTTACCACCCTACCTAGTACTCTAAACTACATTGATAATCGATTTTGCCACGGTCCTACATATTTATTTACATATTTTAATGATGCTCATACCTATGGTGATGGAGGCAGGTCGGTTCACCCACCGGCCCCGGTCATGTTGGAAATTAGAATTCCATCTTCAAACTGATGTGGTATTCCAGATTTTTACACACGCAAATTTGACACATTCTTGCCATGCCGTGACACACGTTTACTTTAGCATAAAACACTCGCATTTTTCTTTCACTCCAGTGAAAGTTAGAAGATGCCACTGCAGACTCCTGCCTGTTGTATAGATGGACGGTCGCCTCGCTATTTACCTGGAAACACCTGCTGGCCTGCTCGCCGATCCCTCAGCTTTGTTTACACTACAGCTTACAGTACATTAACCCTACTGGGACATAACTGTTTCCTCAAGGTTTGCTACTGCGGCCTTCATTGAAGAAAGTCAATCTCCTTCCTGTCTGTCTTTACTAGTTTCTGCCCATAAACATCTCGCTTGCCAAAACAGTTTATAGAATGGTAGAAACAAGCTAAAAATACAGTTTATGTTGTGGAGAAAATTTTATACTGATCTCACATGTAACACTCCCCGCTGGTTAGAAATGTTTGTATGTAAATATGCTGAAAACATGGACTTGTTTCCCTCGACTAGCAATGTGAGTTCATTTAAGCTGAAAGTGTAGCTCTTGCCTACTCTCCCTGAATTTACAGTAAAAGTCTGTGAAAGTGTTCATTTTCTGAAATGCTATTCTCCCAAGTAAATAATACAAGGCTTTCTAAAATGCCTACAAGTGTCTAATCGCTTTCTTACCAGCCAAAATAAAGCTGACTAAATGCATTTGCTGACACACTCTGTCACTCTGTCAAACGTAGGTACACTGAGAATATTTGAAATAACACTAAAACATACAGAATCACTGCCAAGACTCAACAGAACAACTGAGAACTGAGAACTGAGAACTGAGAACTGAGAGTACTCAAAAACAACTGATAACTGAGAATTCAACCCTCTGGTCGCTGGGTTTTGTAAAGACTTCTCCTACCACCTGGAAAATAGTTCCGTGGAAGGGATGTGGCGTAATGATCTGGTCCTCGGGAGCGCTTTCTCGTACATCCGTAGGTTATAGTTTTCAAAATTTATGTGCAAAACTTCCTAAATTTTGTCTGACTCACATGTGATATTGCGCCGCGGGAAATGATCACAGGATAATCCACACGACGTCGCGCGTCACTGGTGTTATTTTCTTCCGGTGGATGGCCTCATTCCGCCATGATAGCTCCATCTTCTGAGTCCTATTACCCCTCCGTGTGAAGTTAAATTTTATCAATTAGGCACTAATTAACCACAGATTGGCACAGATAATTCACCAAATATTATAAAGAAGTCAGGACACTGTTTTTCACTACCACACCGGGCTTCAGATCGCGAGATACTGACTGTAGATTTCCCGGCATGACAGCTCATTCAAATTTAGAATTTTCTGATTGGCTGAGACTTTCGCGCCCTTCCAAACGTGGGTGCATCCGCTTCCTCCCAAGAATTGGCGGTTATGGTCGTTGTCCTCTATTGTCCGAGCCAAGTAGGTCAGGCTTCAACGCGTGCTTTTCTCGTGAGAACGGACAGCAAGTCGCCGCTCCTATGCGGTGTCATAAAATTTATTGGAAGGATGGTTTACAAGTTGGTCGTGCTTAGAGAAGAGTTTCATGGATTTTACTTGTCGTCAGGCTGGCGCCAGAAAGTTCCTTTGTGACTGCTAGATTCACAGCCTCACTGTGGTATCTCATATGCGAAATATTCAATTTAATTGTGAATTAAATTAGGCAAATTCGCTTATGGGTGCAATGCCCCCTTACGCCGTTAGAAATCTTACGCGATAGTGGAAGATTTCTCAACTCAACCAATGATATTCTAGACATACTTGCAGCCATAAGCGAATGTATGCTCCTGACTATGAAGTATACCTCTGCTTATGTCTGAGTTTTTCTCTGATTTCTCTCTCCAAAAGTTTGTTCTCTTTCTCGAGGTCATCTGCAATCTGTTTCATGACTGCTAGTATCTCGGCTGAGTTCTGTTCGCATTCCGGACAATTCTCTTCTGTCTGTTGACCTGTCTCAATCTCGAAATGACTGTCGTCTCCTGGGTTCGTTGATAGGGTTCCTGGTCATCTTCTTCTTCTTGTTTGCTGGAACTCGAGGCTTTCGGCTCCCGTGATATCCGGGTTCATGTCTTGGGATTCGATTGCCTGTTTCCACGGATCGCGCTGCTGTTTGTTATTCAGGTCATTGATGTATCGGCGCCCCTCTTGATACCTCGGGTCCGAGTTCCTATCTCGCTGGTAATTCCTTCTCTCATTCCACCTCCTTTCAGGGTCGCGATAGTAAGGCCTATCTCTACCTCGATCTTCCCATCGCCTTCTATCACGTGAGAGGTACCTCCTTTGGTATGGCTGCCTGTCCTGGTAGCGCGGTCGCCTGTCTGGATAGTTTGGTTTCCTAAACCACGGACGTTGGATTTCTTCCTCCTGGCGTCTCGTGTTCGTATCTCGCCGCGATACAGCGCCTGAATTCGGGCCGTTTACCTGCGCATTGCCTCGTGCATTTTCACTGGTGGCATTAGCTAGGTAAGCCCTATGTTCCTGCGTTTGCCTGGTCACTCTCTGCGGTACATTATTAGTGGATGTAGCGTGTAGCTCCCTTAAAATAGCCTCAACTTGGGCTGGATCATCTATCCTTGCCGTAATGAGCATTCTCTGCACGTCCGACGGAAATTGCTTTATTATTGTCTGCACGATTTCTGCGTCAGACACAGGTGAGTCTAATTGTCTAAGTTTCACGAGCTGTGTTAAGAAGAAGTCTAAGTATCGTGTGGGCTGTGTCGACATGTACTTGCGAGTGTACAAGTCCATTCTGAGTGCTTGTTGTGTGGACACGGACCAGTACCTTTCGAGGAAAGCCTTCTCGAAATCTGCGAACGTCTTAAAAGTATCTACGAAACCATAATACCAGGTCTTCGCCTGTCCTTCGAGATATTTTTCTACTATGCGTAGTTTCTTGTCTTCTGGGGCTTTAATATCTTGGAAATATTGTTTCAATTCCCTAAGATATACTTTTGGGGTTATTTGTGATGTTCCACTAAATTTCTTCGGTTGGTCGTCACTCGTACGCACAATGTTTATGATCTGCGTGGAAGTTTCAGCTCTTTGTGTGCTTTCCGGCATTGTCCTTTCCGTGTTGAATATTTGCGTTATCGGCTCGCTCTGTGTTTGCTCATGCTGCGGCTGTATCCTAATTTCTCTGGCTACCTGGGACTCGGCTTGTTTGTCTACTAGCATTCTGACCAAGGTCGACAGGTTTTCGCCCTGGGTCTTAATTGCCTGGATTTTTCCCTCTATGACCTCGTTAACTTCCTGTCTTACTGACTGCTCACTGAGTGTAATCGCACCCTCAGTTTCCGCTATCTTTTCTGACAGCTCGGTTAACCTCTTTGTAATATCCTGGGTCTCCGACTTTAAGGTCATGATTTCGTGGCTCGTTTCCTCCTGAGTCTATCCAATCTGTACGCATACTTTATTTATTTCTTTTCTAGTCTCGTCCTCAATTTTATCTATTCGCTCTTCCAAGAGTATGATACCTCGAGCTAAGTCTTTGCCTTGATCTTGCACCATTACCCTGGTTTCCCTCATACTTTCCTCAACAGTCGCGCTATGGCTGTCTAACTGCTCTTGTATTTGTGCTTGTGCATCGGCTAACTTCTTTATTTCTTCCATCGTCTCCTGCCTGTTTGCATTACACGCCTGCATGAGTTTATCCTGGTTTTCCCGTAACTCCTTCTTCAGTTCAACCTGGCTCTTTATGAATTTCTCCTCGAGCTTTACTTCGCACTGCCTGAATTCTTCTAAAACCTGTCCTCGTACTGCCTCTACTTTATTTGCAAGTTCGGCTTGGCTACTTTCAATCTTATTTGCAAGTTCAGCTTGACTAGATTTCAATTCACTTTGTGTGGCTTTTAACTCATTGGCTAACTCTACCTGGCTGGATTTTAATTCGCCTTGTGTGTTTTTTAACTCGTTAGCTAATTCGGCCTGGCTACTTTCTACCTTGTTTACAATTTCAATAGCTAATTCTGCCTGGCTGCTTTCTACCTTATTTACAAGTTCGGCCTGACTGGATTTTAATTCGTCAGCTAATTCTGTTTGGCTACTTTCTATCTTATTCGATAGTTCGGCCTGACTCGATTTCAACTCATCTTGACTGGTTTTGAGTTCATTAGTCGCGATGCTTAAATCATTAATGGTTTTAATCAACATGTCCCACCGCTCCTGGCTAATCGACATCTTATATGCTGAGAGAATACGACTGAGACCTTTAGGCTCCCCAACATACTTCCAACACATGCAAGACACAGTAATCACCAATACAAAACAATTTTATCCTAAATTTGGATAAAATTATACAAAACATATAATTTATAATTAATACCACTACTTGTCAAACAGTACTATCACAGCATTCATATTTATCAACACTCAGTAAATCTATGTTCATGGCTGTTAGTCTGGGTACAAAATAAATAAATGCAAAATGCAAAGTCCCGGGGATAAGCAAATCTAGCCCCGAAAGTTGGGCGGCACGCTTTTCACTCCTCACTCCGGCCCCTGTGCCCTTTAAAAGGCAACAACTGCGGTGATCTCTTCTATCTTCTGTGCGCCGGCTGCTCCTGTAATAAATGACATATAAATCATACTCACCGCTGCATGTAGACTCTTGTTCCTCAGTCGTGCCCGTCCGTTATCCCCGGAGAGGCCACCCGCTGATCAAGGAGTGAGGGAATGAAAAGAAGGGGGTAAACTAACTAAAAATGACGGTACCCAAGACTGAATTAAAATTTAAAATAAAAGACTAATTTATTAAAATAAAAATGCAAAAAAATGCTAAAAAATGAACGTAAACTGAACTAGTGAGAAGTGTAAACAAATGAAATCAATGTGACTAATAAAATACATAAAAGATTGAAGATCTGCTTTACAAAACAATCATAATCTGCCTAATAAACTGACCGAAGGTCAAAACACCTTAATTAAAATATACCAGACTCTCTTGACATTGGCCTCAAGTTAATAAAATGACTCAGTTTAAGACTCTGGTCAGAAAGACCACCTTCTTGGAATACAGAATATATATTACGGAGAAACTATCTCTCAAAATAAATTTAAAACAGTTGACTCACAATAAAGTAAATTAAATTCTGTTACGTCAATCAATCCACTGACTTATAAGAGTTATTAAATGTTTAAGCACATGTAGTTCATTTGGTAAAGTACCCAAATTTAAATAATCATGAACTGTACGAAGCAAGTGTATCACTTAAGGAATAATTCGAAGAAAAACAGAACAACCATGAACATCACACTTCATTCCTACATAACTGTTGTCTTATTCAAATACCTCCTGATTAAACAAAATAAATTATTGAAACATCACTCTGAGTGTATCCAACCACTCATCTAAATGTTAAACTTCATTTGCATGTCTGTGATAGACTGGACTTCTTAAGAATAAACCAAAATTTAGGCCAAGTGCCTGATGTTAACATTATCGAATGATAGCGATCCTTGTACATTAAAATTTCTATTGACTTTGCCGCTAACTGCATTTCATTATCAATTCATAGATTTTGTGGTACTACCACTAGATGGAGGCAGATGCCATCTTATTTACCATTCATTGCGGCAGTTTTATACAATTGGTTTATTTAAAGATCGCTTCATTTCAAAATAAAATGTAGTGGATTTTAAAAGAAAGTTTGGTAATTACTTAAATGCCTGGTATGAGCATACCACTACTATTTCGACTGTGACATAATCGACGATCCATAAACCTAACATCTGAAATCCTATTGACATCATTACATTAATTAACGGAGAAACACTGCTCCGACAAAGAGAATACAGAAATCAAAAGAACTAGCCTATCTGCCTATCTATTTACAACAACAACAAATATAAATAATTCACATACGCTTACGTCCTACAAATTACACGGTAAAAGGTACAAACAGAAAGAAGGACAAATAAGCAAAACTGGATCCCACCATCGCGGCCTACTGGAAATTAATAAGGATAGAATGCGCAAAACAAACTCGGAGTCTCCAGAAAGTATATACCCCGCTGCGAGTAGCAAAATATTGCGAATTTGACGGCAATCTCAAATTTCAGACGGTAAATGTCTGGACATGATATAATTTAACCTTGATGGACAAATTACTGTTACTTCACGTCATCCGTGACTCTACATAATTATTCAAAACACATTGACTCGTCGCTCTGTTCACATTGTACACTGGCTAGCATTATCTTTCGAGCATCTACTCTCCCTGGAATTATTTAAACAAACACAGGCTCCTGCCTGTAGTATCATAACCCATGTCGTAACACATTTAACCCTCGTGGCTAAATTCTTCATTTCACAACTCTATTTACTCTTTAATTCTCGACGTCATTATTATTCATTATTCTCACAATACAGCCTCGCTCGTATCCGGCGGGCAAAAATATCTGTCGTGCACATTACGGCTTCTTACGACAATACCATGACATGGTCCAAATCATATTTCCATCATCAACGTAGATCATCAGGGATATTAATCATCTAGCTCGATCTCTCGATCATTCACTGCTGAACATATCACAAAAATCTCAGAGCTGACTCGTCAACGGCGCTCACTGTTTCTAAAATAATAAAAATGACGAGATTGCCTCTCAAAACACAGATGTTGAAACATGCGTAACCGCAACTACGCAGAAATAAATATAGGCGTCTACCAAAAATCGTCGCAAAACACACGCGGGTTCGGTACAATCAAAACCGGTCATCTGAAGGATGATTCCGCAACATAAAACAAGCTGAAATGCGCAAAATAGTGAAATAAACATTGAAATCATCGCGGTGGCGTCTACAACATCATAACTCCAATAAAAATATGACTCAAAAACCATCGATCTAAAGAACATGATGAAAAATAATAATAAAACGGCATTACACTCGTAGATCAAAAATCAAAGCTGCCTAACTGTCAAAATGACATGCTACAGAAAATCAACCATAAAACAACACGCAAACAAACATCTATCTAACAAAATGCACAAATGATCCTAGCTGAAAGTGCAACATAAACATTATTATTATATTATTATTATTATAATAATAATTATTATTATTATTATTATTATTATTATTATTATTATTATTATTATTATTATAATAAAACTGTGAATTATTTACCACCCTACCTAGTACTCTAAACTACATTGATAATCGATTTTGCCACGGTCCTACATATTTATTTACATATTTTAATGATGCTCATACCTGTGGTGATGGAGGCAGGTCGGTTCACCCACCGGCCCCGGTCATGTTGGAAATTAGAATTCCATCTTCAAACTGATGTGGTATTCCAGATTTTTACACACGCAAATTTGACACATTCTTGCCATGCCGTGACACACGTTTACTTTAGCATAAAACACTCGCATTTTTCTTTCACTCCAGTGAAAGTTAGAAGATGCCACTGCAGACTCCTGCCTGTTGTATAGATGGACGGTCGCCTCGCTATTTACCTGGAAACACCTGCTGGCCTGCTCGCCGATCCCTCAGCTTTGTTTACACTACAGCTTACAGTACATTAACCCTACTGGGACATAACTGTTTCCTCAAGGTTTGCTACTGCGGCCTTCATTGAAGAAAGTCAATCTCCTTCCTGTCTGTCTTTACTAGTTTCTGCCCATAAACATCTCGCTTGCCAAAACAGTTTATAGAATGGTAGAAACAAGCTAAAAATACAGTTTATGTTGTGGAGAAAATTTTATACTGATCTCACATGTAACACTCCCCGCTGGTTAGAAATGTTTGTATGTAAATATGCTGAAAACATGGACTTGTTTCCCTCGACTAGCAATGTGAGTTCATTTAAGCTGAAAGTGTAGCTCTTGCCTACTCTCCCTGAATTTACAGTAAAAGTCTGTGAAAGTGTTCATTTTCTGAAATGCTATTCTCCCAAGTAAATAATACAAGGCTTTCTAAAATGCCTACAAGTGTCTAATCGCTTTCTTACCAGCCAAAATAAAGCTGACTAAATGCATTTGCTGACACACTCTGTCACTCTGTCAAACGTAGGTACACTGAGAATATTTGAAATAACACTAAAACATACAGAATCACTGCCAAGACTCAACAGAACAACTGAGAACTGAGAACTGAGAACTGAGAACTGAGAGTACTCAAAAACAACTGATAACTGAGAATTCAACCCTCTGGTCGCTGGGTTTTGTAAAGACTTCTCCCACCACCTGGAAAATAGTTCCGTGGAAGGGATGTGGCGTAATGATCTGGTCCTCGGGAGCGCTTTCTCGTACATCCGTACGTTATAGTTTTCAAAATTTATGTGCAAAACTTCCTAAATTTTGTCTGACTCACATGTGATATTGCGCCGCGGGAAATGATCACAGGATAATCCACACGACGTCGCGCGTCACTGGTGTTATTTTCTTCCGGTGGATGGCCTCATTCCGCCATGATAGCTCCATCTTCTGAGTCCTATTACCCCTCCGTGTGAAGTTAAATTTTATCAATTAGGCACTAATTAACCACAGATTGGCACAGATAATTCACCAAATATTATAAAGAAGTCAGGACACTGTTTTTCACTACCACACCGGGCTTCAGATCGCGAGATACTGACTGTAGATTTCCCGGCATGACAGCTCATTCAAATTTAGAATTTTCTGATTGGCTGAGACTTTCGCGCCCTTCCAAACGTGGGTGCATCCGCTTCCTCCCAAGAATTGGCGGTTATGGTCGTTGTCCTCTATTGTCCGAGCCAAGTAGGTCAGGCTTCAACGCGTGCTTTTCTCGTGAGAACGGACAGCAAGTCGCCGCTCCTATGCGGTGTCATAAAATTTATTGGAAGGATGGTTTACAAGTTGGTCGTGCTTAGAGAAGAGTTTCATGGATTTTACTTGTCGTCAGGCTGGCGCCAGAAAGTTCCTTTGTGACTGCTAGATTCACAGCCTCACTGTGGTATCTCATATGCGAAATATTCAATTTAATTGTGAATTAAATTAGGCAAATTCGCTTATGGGTGCAATGCCCCCTTACGCCGTTAGAAATCTTACGCGATAGTGGAAGATTTCTCAACTCAACCAATGATATTCTAGACATACTTGCAGCCATAAGCGAATGTATGCTCCTGACTATGAAGTATACCTCTGCTTATGTCTGAGTTTTTCTCTGATTTCTCTCTCCAAAAGTTTGTTCTCTTTCTCGAGGTCATCTGCAATCTGTTTCATGACTGCTAGTATCTCGGCTGAGTTCTGTTCGCATTCCGGACAATTCTCTTCTGTCTGTTGACCTGTCTCAATCTCGAAATGACTGTCGTCTCCTGGGTTCGTTGATAGGGTTCCTGGTCATCTTCTTCTTCTTGTTTGCTGGAACTCGAGGCTTTCGGCTCCCGTGATATCCGGGTTCATGTCTTGGGATTCGATTGCCTGTTTCCACGGATCGCGCTGCTGTTTGTTATTCAGGTCATTGATGTATCGGCGCCCCTCTTGATACCTCGGGTCCGAGTTCCTATCTCGCTGGTAATTCCTTCTCTCATTCCACCTCCTTTCAGGGTCGCGATAGTAAGGCCTATCTCTACCTCGATCTTCCCATCGCCTTCTATCACGTGAGAGGTACCTCCTTTGGTATGGCTGCCTGTCCTGGTAGCGCGGTCGCCTGTCTGGATAGTTTGGTTTCCTAAACCACGGACGTTGGATTTCTTCCTCCTGGCGTCTCGTGTTCGTATCTCGCCGCGATACAGCCCCTGAATTCGGGCCGTTTACCTGTGCATTGCCTCGTGCATTTTCACTGGTGGCATTAGCTGGGTAAGCCCTGTGTTCCTGCGTTTGCCTGGTCACTCTCTGCGGTACATTATTAGTGGATGTAGCGTCTAGCTCCCTTAAAATAGCCTCAACTTGGGCTGGATCATCTATCCTTGCCGTAATGAGCATTCTCTGCACGTCCGACGGAAATTGCTTTATTATTGTCTGCACGATTTCTGCGTCAGACACAGGTGAGTCTAATTGTCTAAGTTTCACGAGCTGTGTTAAGAAGAAGTCTAAGTATCGTGTGGGCTGTGTCGACATGTACTTGCGAGTGTACAAGTCCATTCTGAGTGCTTGTTGTGTGGACACGGACCAGTACCTTTCGAGGAAAGCCTTCTCGAAATCTGCGAACGTCTTAAAAGTATCTACGAAACCATAATACCAGGTCTTCGCCTGTCCTTCGAGATATTTTTCTACTATGCGTAGTTTCTTGTCTTCTGGGGCTTTAATATCTTGGAAATATTGTTTCAATTCCCTAAGATATACTTTTGGGGTTATTTGTGATGTTCCACTAAATTTCTTCGGTTGGTCGTCACTCGTACGCACAATGTTTATGATCTGCGTGGAAGTTTCAGCTCTTTGTGTGCTTTCCGGCATTGTCCTTTCCGTGTTGAATATTTGCGTTATCGGCTCGCTCTGTGTTTGCTCATGCTGCGGCTGTATCCTAATTTCTCTGGCTACCTGGGACTCGGCTTGTTTGTCTACTAGCATTCTGACCAAGGTCGACAGGTTTTCGCCCTGGGTCTTAATTGCCTGGATTTTTCCCTCTATGACCTCGTTAACTTCCTGTCTTACTGACTGCTCACTGAGTGTAATCGCACCCTCAGTTTCCGCTATCTTTTCTGACAGCTCGGTTAACCTCTTTGTAATATCCTGGGTCTCCGACTTTAAGGTCATGATTTCGTGGCTCGTTTCCTCCTGAGTCTATCCAATCTGTACGCATACTTTATTTATTTCTTTTCTAGTCTCGTCCTCAATTTTATCTATTCGCTCTTCCAAGAGTATGATACCTCGAGCTAAGTCTTTGCCTTGATCTTGCACCATTACCCTGGTTTCCCTCATACTTTCCTCAACAGTCGCGCTATGGCTGTCTAACTGCTCTTGTATTTGTGCTTGTGCATCGGCTAACTTCTTTATTTCTTCCATCGTCTCCTGCCTGTTTGCATTACACGCCTGCATGAGTTTATCCTGGTTTTCCCGTAACTCCTTCTTCAGTTCAACCTGGCTCTTTATGAATTTCTCCTCGAGCTTTACTTCGCACTGCCTGAATTCTTCTAAAACCTGTCCTCGTACTGCCTCTACTTTATTTGCAAGTTCGGCTTGGCTACTTTCAATCTTATTTGCAAGTTCAGCTTGACTAGATTTCAATTCACTTTGTGTGGCTTTTAACTCATTGGCTAACTCTACCTGGCTGGATTTTAATTCGCCTTGTGTGTTTTTTAACTCGTTAGCTAATTCGGCCTGGCTACTTTCTACCTTGTTTACAATTTCAATAGCTAATTCTGCCTGGCTGCTTTCTACCTTATTTACAAGTTCGGCCTGACTGGATTTTAATTCGTCAGCTAATTCTGTTTGGCTACTTTCTATCTTATTCGATAGTTCGGCCTGACTCGATTTCAACTCATCTTGACTGGTTTTGAGTTCATTAGTCGCGATGCTTAAATCATTAATGGTTTTAATCAACATGTCCCACCGCTCCTGGCTAATCGACATCTTATATGCTGAGAGAATACAACTGAGACCTTTAGGCTCCCCAACATACTTCCAACACATGCAAGACACAGTAATCACCAATACAAAACAATTTTATCCTAAATTTGGATAAAATTATACAAAACATATAATTTATAATTAATACCACTACTTGTCAAACAGTACTATCACAGCATTCATATTTATCAACACTCAGTAAATCTATGTTCATGGCTGTTAGTCTGGGTACAAAATAAATAAATGCAAAATGCAAAGTCCCGGGGATAAGCAAATCTAGCCCCGAAAGTTGGGCGGCACGCTTTTCACTCCTCACTCCGGCCCCTGTGCCCTTTAAAAGGCAACAACTGCGGTGATCTCTTCTATCTTCTGTGCGCCGGCTGCTCCTGTAATAAATGACATATAAATCATACTCACCGCTGCATGTAGACTCTTGTTCCTCAGTCGTGCCCGTCCGTTATCCCCGGAGAGGCCACCCGCTGATCAAGGAGTGAGGGAATGAAAAGAAGGGGGTAAACTAACTAAAAATGACGGTACCCAAGACTGAATTAAAATTTAAAATAAAAGACTAATTTATTAAAATAAAAATGCAAAAAAATGCTAAAAAATGAACGTAAACTGAACTAGTGAGAAGTGTAAACAAATGAAATCAATGTGACTAATAAAATACATAAAAGATTGAAGATCTGCTTTACAAAACAATCATAATCTGCCTAATAAACTGACCGAAGGTCAAAACACCTTAATTAAAATATACCAGACTCTCTTGACATTGGCCTCAAGTTAATAAAATGACTCAGTTTAAGACTCTGGTCAGAAAGACCACCTTCTTGGAATACAGAATATATATTACGGAGAAACTATCTCTCAAAATAAATTTAAAACAGTTGACTCACAATAAAGTAAATTAAATTCTGTTACGTCAATCAATCCACTGACTTATAAGAGTTATTAAATGTTTAAGCACATGTAGTTCATTTGGTAAAGTACCCAAATTTAAATAATCATGAACTGTACGAAGCAAGTGTATCACTTAAGGAATAATTCGAAGAAAAACAGAACAACCATGAACATCACACTTCATTCCTACATAACTGTTGTCTTATTCAAATACCTCCTGATTAAACAAAATAAATTATTGAAACATCACTCTGAGTGTATCCAACCACTCATCTAAATGTTAAACTTCATTTGCATGTCTGTGATAGACTGGACTTCTTAAGAATAAACCAAAATTTAGGCCAAGTGCCTGATGTTAACATTATCGAATGATAGCGATCCTTGTACATTAAAATTTCTATTGACTTTGCCGCTAACTGCATTTCATTATCAATTCATAGATTTTGTGGTACTACCACTAGATGGAGGCAGATGCCATCTTATTTACCATTCATTGCGGCAGTTTTATACAATTGGTTTATTTAAAGATCGCTTCATTTCAAAATAAAATGTAGTGGATTTTAAAAGAAAGTTTGGTAATTACTTAAATGCCTGGTATGAGCATACCACTACTATTTCGACTGTGACATAATCGACGATCCATAAACCTAACATCTGAAATCCTATTGACATCATTACATTAATTAACGGAGAAACACTGCTCCGACAAAGAGAATACAGAAATCAAAAGAACTAGCCTATCTGCCTATCTATTTACAACAACAACAAATATAAATAATTCACATACGCTTACGTCCTACAAATTACACGGTAAAAGGTACAAACAGAAAGAAGGACAAATAAGCAAAACTGGATCCCACCATCGCGGCCTACTGGAAATTAATAAGGATAGAATGCGCAAAACAAACTCGGAGTCTCCAGAAAGTATATACCCCGCTGCGAGTAGCAAAATATTGCGAATTTGACGGCAATCTCAAATTTCAGACGGTAAATGTCTGGACATGATATAATTTAACCTTGATGGACAAATTACTGTTACTTCACGTCATCCGTGACTCTACATAATTATTCAAAACACATTGACTCGTCGCTCTGTTCACATTGTACACTGGCTAGCATTATCTTTCGAGCATCTACTCTCCCTGGAATTATTTAAACAAACACAGGCTCCTGCCTGTAGTATCATAACCCATGTCGTAACACATTTAACCCTCGTGGCTAAATTCTTCATTTCACAACTCTATTTACTCTTTAATTCTCGACGTCATTATTATTCATTATTCTCACAATACAGCCTCGCTCGTATCCGGCGGGCAAAAATATCTGTCGTGCACATTACGGCTTCTTACGACAATACCATGACATGGTCCAAATCATATTTCCATCATCAACGTAGATCATCAGGGATATTAATCATCTAGCTCGATCTCTCGATCATTCACTGCTGAACATATCACAAAAATCTCAGAGCTGACTCGTCAACGGCGCTCACTGTTTCTAAAATAATAAAAATGACGAGATTGCCTCTCAAAACACAGATGTTGAAACATGCGTAACCGCAACTACGCAGAAATAAATATAGGCGTCTACCAAAAATCGTCGCAAAACACACGCGGGTTCGGTACAATCAAAACCGGTCATCTGAAGGATGATTCCGCAACATAAAACAAGCTGAAATGCGCAAAATAGTGAAATAAACATTGAAATCATCGCGGTGGCGTCTACAACATCATAACTCCAATAAAAATATGACTCAAAAACCATCGATCTAAAGAACATGATGAAAAATAATAATAAAACGGCATTACACTCGTAGATCAAAAATCAAAGCTGCCTAACTGTCAAAATGACATGCTACAGAAAATCAACCATAAAACAACACGCAAACAAACATCTATCTAACAAAATGCACAAATGATCCTAGCTGAAAGTGCAACATAAACATTATTATTATATTATTATTATTATAATAATAATTATTATTATTATTATTATTATTATTATTATTATTATTATTATTATTATTATAATAAAACTGTGAATTATTTACCACCCTACCTAGTACTCTAAACTACATTGATAATCGATTTTGCCACGGTCCTACATATTTATTTACATATTTTAATGATGCTCATACCTGTGGTGATGGAGGCAGGTCGGTTCACCCACCGGCCCCGGTCATGTTGGAAATTAGAATTCCATCTTCAAACTGATGTGGTATTCCAGATTTTTACACACGCAAATTTGACACATTCTTGCCATGCCGTGACACACGTTTACTTTAGCATAAAACACTCGCATTTTTCTTTCACTCCAGTGAAAGTTAGAAGATGCCACTGCAGACTCCTGCCTGTTGTATAGATGGACGGTCGCCTCGCTATTTACCTGGAAACACCTGCTGGCCTGCTCGCCGATCCCTCAGCTTTGTTTACACTACAGCTTACAGTACATTAACCCTACTGGGACATAACTGTTTCCTCAAGGTTTGCTACTGCGGCCTTCATTGAAGAAAGTCAATCTCCTTCCTGTCTGTCTTTACTAGTTTCTGCCCATAAACATCTCGCTTGCCAAAACAGTTTATAGAATGGTAGAAACAAGCTAAAAATACAGTTTATGTTGTGGAGAATATTTTATACTGATCTCACATGTAACACTCCCCGCTGGTTAGAAATGTTTGTATGTAAATATGCTGAAAACATGGACTTGTTTCCCTCGACTAGCAATGTGAGTTCATTTAAGCTGAAAGTGTAGCTCTTGCCTACTCTCCCTGAATTTACAGTAAAAGTCTGTGAAAGTGTTCATTTTCTGAAATGCTATTCTCCCAAGTAAATAATACAAGGCTTTCTAAAATGCCTACAAGTGTCTAATCGCTTTCTTACCAGCCAAAATAAAGCTGACTAAATGCATTTGCTGACACACTCTGTCACTCTGTCAAACGTAGGTACACTGAGAATATTTGAAATAACACTAAAACATACAGAATCACTGCCAAGACTCAACAGAACAACTGAGAACTGAGAACTGAGAACTGAGAACTGAGAGTACTCAAAAACAACTGATAACTGAGAATTCAACCCTCTGGTCGCTGGGTTTTGTAAAGACTTCTCCCACCACCTGGAAAATAGTTCCGTGGAAGGGATGTGGCGTAATGATCTGGTCCTCGGGAGCGCTTTCTCGTACATCCGTAGGTTATAGTTTTCAAAATTTATGTGCAAAACTTCCTAAATTTTGTCTGACTCACATGTGATATTGCGCCGCGGGAAATGATCACAGGATAATCCACACGACGTCGCGCGTCACTGGTGTTATTTTCTTCCGGTGGATGGCCTCATTCCGCCATGATAGCTCCATCTTCTGAGTCCTATTACCCCTCCGTGTGAAGTTAAATTTTATCAATTAGGCACTAATTAACCACAGATTGGCACAGATAATTCACCAAATATTATAAAGAAGTCAGGACACTGTTTTTCACTACCACACCGGGCTTCAGATCGCGAGATACTGACTGTAGATTTCCCGGCATGACAGCTCATTCAAATTTAGAATTTTCTGATTGGCTGAGACTTTCGCGCCCTTCCAAACGTGGGTGCATCCGCTTCCTCCCAAGAATTGGCGGTTATGGTCGTTGTCCTCTATTGTCCGAGCCAAGTAGGTCAGGCTTCAACGCGTGCTTTTCTCGTGAGAACGGACAGCAAGTCGCCGCTCCTATGCGGTGTCATAAAATTTATTGGAAGGATGGTTTACAAGTTGGTCGTGCTTAGAGAAGAGTTTCATGGATTTTACTTGTCGTCAGGCTGGCGCCAGAAAGTTCCTTTGTGACTGCCAGATTCACAGCCTCACTGTGGTATCTCATATGCGAAATATTCAATTTAATTGTGAATTAAATTAGGCAAATTCGCTTATGGGTGCAGTATAGTGCCATAGAAGCAGTCCTTTGGTCAGGAATACTATTGTTTTATGTCATATTCTGTGAATGTGAGGCATTGCGGGTCGAATCCACTGATTGTTTTAAATTCATATCCATTCATTCATTCTTCCTCACGTTTTGAATTCTGGTCAGTGGAGGATTTCGGACTTTTAATTTGTCATTCCATTTCGTCTCATTTCGTGCCATTAGGGTCCGATGACCTAGCCCCTTTAAACAACAAGCATCATCATCAACATCTGAACTTCCTGTATGTTGAACTTCTCTAGATCTTTACGAACTTCATTAATCCATGCCGTTGTTGTCTTCTGGTTCCACAGGTAGTCGAGCAATTTTTGGGTTAGTCTGGTTTGGTCCATTCTGATGATGATGATGACGTTTGTTGTTTAAAGGACCCTAACAGCTAGGTTATCGGCCCATAATGGTATGAGGTGCAACGAAGTGAAAATTAAAACTTTAAAATATATCCACTGACTAGAATGTGAAAACGAGTGGTGATCAAAAAGTGATCGTGAAACAAAGACAATCAGTGGATCCAATTCAATATGTCTTAATTACTGAGATGATCCGTATTATTTAAAGGGGTCCAAAATCCAGGTCACCGGCCCCTCAAAATGGTACTAATCACTGGTAAAGCAGAACCATGGTGTCTCTCCTTAAGTGGTACTACTGTAAGCTCAGGTAACGTAGCCTGGTGGTACTAATCACAGGAAATGTAGACCCGTGGTATGTCGCACACAATAGCAACACTTACAAGTAACAGAAGCCATCGTGTTTCGCACATAAGGGTACTACTCACAAGCAACGCGGACCTGTGGTGTTCCTCACATAGTGGAACTAATCACGGGCTCCGGTATTCCCGTGGTGTTCCTCATATAGTGGGACTAATCACGGGCTCCGGTATTCCCGTGGTGGTACTAATCACGGGCGCCAGTCAAACCCGTGGTGTTTCCCACTTAGTGGCACTAATCACACGTCACGTAGATCCATGGTGTTTCTCAAAAAGTTGTACTACTCATAGGTATCGCAGACGTATTCTGAACATAGTGGAACCGACCGTTGGAATACACACGATGACCATTATCACAGGGAACGCCCAGTCCCGTAAGGTTTCACACACATAATGGTACCACTCCTATGTAATGTAGACCCATGGTTTTTCTCGCAAGGTGGTACTAGTCGCAAGTAACGTCGACCCATAGTGTTCCGCACGTAATGGAACTAATCACAAGTATTCTCAAGGTTCTAATTTCATCATCCTTTAGTCGCCCCTTTTACCTCAGGCAGGGGATACCGTGGGTGTATTGTTTGTTTACGTCTCCCACCCTCATGGAGGGGGTGTCCATTCTGTACAAAAGTCCGAGAAATGAAAACCTCGTCGTTTTCACGGTCTCTGAAATTTTCTCCACATTTTTTAATACTTCATTGTTTTTTTCGAAGTTTCCAGCAGGTTTCAGTCTGGATTGGGCACAAGATTTTCCGTAGTATTCTTCTTTCTAGGATCTCCAGATTCTGCACCTTGAAACTCATCAAGAGGCATTCGCTGGCATACAGGCATTCTGTCTTTACTACATTGTTATAATGTCTTACTTTGGCATTCCATGAGATGCATTTCTTGTTGTAGATGTTTTTCTTTTAGTCTACAAGCTCTCTCCATTTTTGAGATACCGGGTGAGTTGGCCGTGCGGCTGGGGGCGCGCGGCTGTGAGCTTGCATCCGCGAGATAGTGGGTTCGAATCCCACTGCCGGCAGCCCTGAAGATGGTTTTCCGTGGTTTCCCATTTTCACACCAGGCAAATGCTGGGGCTGTACCTTAATTAAGGCCACGGCCTCATCCTTCCAACTCCAAGCCCTTTCCTGTCCCATCATCGCGGTGCGATGTAAAGCAACTTGCATTTTTGAGATACGATCGTCTACATGAGCTTTCTCTAGTCCGTTCTGTATTATTATTATTAATATTAATATTTTCAGATGAACCACCAACAAACTACGAATGTTAATCAAAATTCTGGACGTCAGAGTTAAACTATCGTAAGTGACATTTAACTAACTTCACGGGAGAACAGAAAGAATCTGCTGAGACGCATATTTTGCTATCATTAAAGCGGGTCGATTCGAGAGTTCTGACCATGCTAAACTACCCGGAGAGCCAATACGATAAGGAATGCGACGGACGGCATAAAGTTGAACTGTTGTATGATCACTTATAACTGTTTACCGATGTGTTCTCCTTGCACACACGATCGTATCATATAGCTGATCTTCATTACCGCGAAACATACAATAGCGTACCCACAAGAAAACTAGTCATATACAATAAAAACATCAAATTCATCGTTTTCGCATTTATAACAGTTTACCTCTGAAGTCCAGAATTACTGTATTTGAAACTGAGGTTGCTGGGGTTGCCTGTCCGTTCCTCAGAGCTTTCTTCCTAGCCCATAGGCCTTATTCTCTGCTTTTGTTGTTTATATTTCTCTAATCTCCTTCGTCTCAATCCTTTCTTAAACTGGATTTGTGAGGTTTCGATAAATTCCCCTATGGTACGTAGTAGTGCTTCAGGGATGTTGAAAGTTTCAAGACATTAATTTGAACTATTTGTACGAGTACCACAGCGATGTTGTCCTTTTACGCGAGTTAACTATATAGATTATAAAAATCACGGGAATACAACCAGTGGCGTGCCAATCCAACTAATGGGCCCAAATGGCAAGTCTGGGCGAAACTCTGCTAACGCACACAGCCTAACCACCCAAAATCTCGTTCTATTCCCGCGATTTTTAGATCTGCGGACGTGAAAGCCATTTTTGGAATTGCATACATTATGCTGGCTAGTCTTGATCCTTCCAACCTTTCTAAGTCTCCATGAAATCTCTAGAGTATTTGGACAATTATGTCCATTGACTGTTTTTGACTAAGGTATAATTCTCTGTTGGGTCCGTGGTATCCTCTCCATTTATAATCCTTTGACCTTATCCAGTATTATTTCAGGATGGTACTTTCCTTGACCGCTAATTTCTGTAACAGTTTTACTCCTTTGATTCCTGCCGCGTAATGAACATCCCGTTCAATTACTATAACCTAGTGCCTTTATTTATGATGTTGTTGCTTTATGACGTTTTTTGCTTCACTGTTAAAATACTAATGAAAAACAAGATTATACTGTTTATATCTGTTTTTACAGAAACGTTTCCCTAAATGCAGATCAGTTTTGATTGATTGATTGATTGATTGATTGATTGATTGATTGATTGATTGATTGATTGATTGATTGATTGATTGATTGATTGATTGATTGATTGATTGATTGATTGATTGATTGATTGATTGATTGATTGATTGATTGATTGATTGATTGATTGATTGATTGATTGATTGATTGATTGATTGATTGATTGATTGATTGATTGATTGATTGATTGATTGATTGATTGATTGATTGATTGATTGATTGATTGATTGATTGATTGATTAACTCAGAGACGAAGCGTTGGTCCGAGCCGAGCCGAACCGAGTAGGACCGATGCACTGTGCAGAGGAACACTGCGCTTCAGTTTGCACGCGTGAGATTTTGGGAGAGTGAGAGGCCCTGTGCTATACTATCAAATAGGCTATTATTGACGGCCAAGAAAACTTGACTGAACATCACATAGCATTTTCTAGAAAAGTAGCACACTCAGATGGGGTGGGATTTCATGCATGCCTGCTTAGAGAGAAAATAGGTAAAATTACTCTCCATCTGTTGAAGCATGTTAAATCATATTAGGGTTTAGTGGAAGATTCCATAATAATGTTCATACACTACAGCACGATTTTTCCCAGAAATACAGAAGTCTCACGTATCTGCCATCCCCTCGTACAGGCCACAAAGCCGGCGTTCCATTGGTAACTGACATCCGGTGTTATAAACTACGAATCCTGTGGGAAACTGGAAGTTAGTTTTGTTTCACAGATGACTATTCTGAGCTTCCAGGGAGAGCGAAGAAACCGCAAGTAGTGGAAAATTGGACCAACTTTATCAGAGTAGGTTGAAGATTCCAGCCAATAAATTTGAACATATTCAGTCAATTGAAAAGGATTTATTAAGGGACATTCATAGTTTCTATGACATGATTCAGCGTGTATTCCAAAGAGCAGGCAGTTGTAAATTTGTGAAGCCAGTGTAAAGACAATACGGTACAATGTTCTTATCAATCACCCATCAGTACCATTATTTTCATTGTTTTGATATTTTTATTTCGATATTCGCTTAATTAATGTTTTAGTTAATTTTATTAAATTAAACTCTACAAAATTAACTTCTTAATTTTATTTAAACCTGAAATTAAATTTCAGAAGACACTCATTTTCAAAACGGCTCACAGATTATCCACCAGACAGTGCAAAAGTATACAACGCTATGTCCAGCTGGTGTTCTATACATCTAAGTTAAAGTGGATTAGTGTTCCTGTAAGAACGTTTAACTTCCCCAATACTCGAAGAAGGACATAGTCTTGTATACCCCTGGGTAGAGGCGAAGAAACATATGTGGGCGCGCTATTAATTTAATTTTGGTTGAAAGTGGACACAGTACCTCCAAGGTACAGATATACTTACCACCGTGCAGTATTGTTAGATAAAGAGCCAGTTTACCTCATTTTAAAACTTAAGAATGCGCCGCCTAGTAAACAAGCAGCAATAACAGACTTGAGTGACGTGTTAATACTCCTCCTATTAGATGCTCCCTCCTCTGAGTCACGTAGAGAAATATTTTCAATTGGAAGTGATTACTCGCTTCACTGGAGCGTGTAGGCCCACCCTGATATCACAATGGCTAAACATACACTGTACTAAGACTTCTGTACAGTTGTGCCGTCTTATTTCACTTCCTTAAAACGGAATGTATTGGGAGTGGAAATTAGGAAGATATTGTATTCTAATAAGTAGCATTGAGCTACATGGATTAGCAAAGTCAACATTTTTCCTAGAGAAGGGAGATTCCTCTACACTGAAAGAAATACATGCAATAAAAATAATTTCCGGTTCCATATTGATTTAAAATACAGGCTACAATGCATAAAAATTCTTAATACGAATTTACGTGTATATATATATATATATATATATATATTGTCTGCCTGCTGGCCATGATCATTAAGGCGTTGAAGTCTAAACGGTCTGACACCGTGGTTATCCGGTTCGAGTCCCGCTCGTCGAAAATAAAATTCACCACCAAAATGTTGGTCGGCAGGGTACGAGAGGTGGTGGTATAGAATTTCTAATCACTAGATTGCGTGCCAAATGACTGGATTGCATTCCAAATCTCTCCGCAGTGCTCATATGGAGTGAGGGCATAGGACGCTGTAGATGGTGATTCGTCCGTCGGATGAGGACATTAAGCTTTGAGCAGACCATTAGTGCTAATCAGCAGGAGTAGGCTATGTGCCGGTACCGGGTTTAACCCTCTCCCTTCCATGCTATCATATATGACGTCATTCATTTCATCTCATTAACCCCGCTGATGAGGTTGACGTCAGGAAGGGCATCCCGATCTTAAAAAACCCGCCACGACCTCAAACCCGACCCCATAGAGAAACGGGACAAGGGTTGGACAAACAATTATTATTATTATTATTATTATTATTATTATTATTATTATTATTATTATTATTATTATTATTATTATTATTATTATTTGTATTATTATTATTTGTAGATCCAATGAGAGACGGATTATCAACTCAGCGAGTAGAACACATCGATTAGCATTTAGCAGTAATATATGCGGGCATCGCTTCACGAAAATCACTTGCTAATTTTGCCCTCAACCTTCCTAAATATTGGAATTGAATTTTGGAACATTCTACTGTATATATGACATCCATATTTACTGTGTGTTTCTGTATGGTCACAAATACCTCCACCAATGGGTGGTGTTTGGTAGATGGTGGATTACTAATTTTGTCTTTGTAAAATAAATTATAAACAAAGTATGATTGTGTATATTTATTTTTAATTAGTGTGTCTCATGAATGATAGACGACTGCTAGCAGTTCGCCACTATCATTTATAATCACATGAAGTATTCTGTGACTATAATATTCATACTTTTCTACCTACACTTTGATCTCCAACAGAAAGATGTATGTACGAGATAAGAGTTGCTTTTCAGATTAACCAAATATTAAATTATTGTCTCTGTCCGCCCACCCACCGTAGGTCTACCCTTATTTGAGCGACTGTATGACCACCCATATTGTAAGAGACCACCTCTTTCAGAATTTTAAACGAACTGGTTTAAAGTCCCATAAGGACAATGCATTTTGTACCTATATTTAAAGACCATTTTGTTTTGAAAGACATGCCTGCATTCCTTGTTAACTCAACGACAGCACTGCAACGTTCAGTATGACTGCGTTAAGGAGTTCGGAAATCCCTAGTCCATACTGGCTGCACTATTATTATGATTATTATTATTATTATTATTATTATTATTATTATTATTATTATTATGATTATTATTATTATTATTATTATTATTATTATTATTATTATTGTTGTTGTTGTTGTTGTTGTTGTTATTATTATTATTATTATTATTATTATTATTATTATTAAAATATACCTAATGTTGTAACTTCTGTTCACTGAGTCGAAGCATGACAGTGTTCTTGCTGTGACATACGCTTTAGGAACCACTGGCCGTAATAGAACCCAAAACACTCAGAGATTAATACAGAGATTAATAATGACTTTACGTCCCATAAAGACTTTTTCTGTTTTCGGTGAAGCCAAGATGCCGGAATTTAGTCCCGCAGGAGTCCTTTAACGTGCCAGATATTCTACTGCCACGAGGCTGACGTATTTGAGCACCTTCAAATACCACCGGATTGAGCAGGGATCGAACCTCACAATTTGGGGTCAGAAGGCCAGCGTCTTAACCGTCTGAGACACTCAGCCCGGCAGGTATATTTCTTCAAAATATATGAAGTACTTTCGAGGGTCCGTCTCCTTGACTGAAGGGTCACTGGTTCAGTCTTTCGTTTCAGAGAGTCCTCGGCTCTATTCCCTGCCGGGTCGAGTATTTTGGTCCCGTCTGGTTAATTCCTCTGACTCGGGGACGGGATAATTATGATATTTTCAACACCACACTACCAACCACCACAGGTGGATGTAATAGTGACCAATTCCTTCCACATACGCTTCGGGTCAAGAAAGGCATCCAACCATAAAACATTGACAAATCACACATGTGCGACATAGTCCGCACCCACAACCATACCAAGCCAAGGTGTCGGAAAAGCGATAGAAGAGAAATAAGACTTATTTCTTAGTAGCTAAATGATTGTGTGCTTGTGAGGAGTTATGAGAATGAAGATCAAGGTGCATGGTATTTTTAACCTTAATTATGCTGTATGTTTCATTTTTGTTTAATTAAATAATTTTATATTTAATTTTACGAAACCATTTCTGTACCTAAAGTAAATAAAAAAATTTTAAAAAAAATAAGAATCAGAGTATACCCGACGTACACTGTACGATCGTAACTGACACGAAGCCGCTGCCGGTGTATGGTCAACAGAGAAGGGAGACGCGGAGATCATAAGTCTGGCAACCACTGTACAATATTAGTAACTGGGATCAATACCTAAATGTCAGTTGATGTTTTTGAAGACTTTCGTCTGGAGCGTGACATAGTATGGAAGTGAAACATGGACGATAACTAGCTCAGAAAGGAAGGGAATAGAAGCTTTTGAAATGTGGTGTTACAGAAGAATGCTGAAGGTGAGATGGATACATCGAATCACGATTTAAAAGATACTGAATCAAATTGGTGAAGGAGATCGATTAGGCTAAATTTAACGAGAAGAAAAGGTAGAATGATAACACGTAACATGATTTGTTCAGCTGGTTTTTGAGGGAAATGTAGGCGGTAAGAACGGTAGGGGTAGACCAAGGTATGAATATGGCAAGCAGATTAGAACAGAGGTAGGATGCAGTAGTTACGTCAAAATGGAAAGGTTAGCACAGGATAGGTGGGCATGGAGTCCAGCTTCGAACCTGTCTATGGACTGAAGACCCAAACAACAATTTGTCTATCTGTCTTCCTGCTGCATAAATTGCTGATTCATTATTTATAATTTTTCGATTTTGGGCTCCTATTAGACCATTATACAATTTAAGCCACATTTTAACAGAGTACTCGACAAACGAACCTCTCAGGTTTCTGCTACCCAAAAATTACGTTATTGAATCCTCGAACGAGCTGTTTTCCGAGACATGTGAGTCGCGCCACTCCCCAAATAAAGGAAATAAATCTCATTCTGGCAAGAAGCGTCGCACGGTCGGGAGAAGGGGAAATTACTTTACATCGTCTATGCTTCTCTGACTGTTGACCGTTCAAACTGCACGTCAATTCTCACTTGTTATTCTCTCCAGAACTTTGAATATAATCACACTTCACGATTAAAATTATTTTTGGAATATTAAATTTGCTTCTTACTGATTTTCATCAGCCAGGATATGAGGATTATACCATAGCTCTCCGTCCCACCTTGACAGATGCACTTCATTACTGGTCCTTCACTATGAGTTTCAGCTTCATACAACCTGTGACAATAAAGTTCGGTGAATAGTCCTGTACTATCAACATACAGTAGTTGAACAATGCACGACAGTGACCTTACTGTCCTTCGAAATAGTCCCCTCCCATAACTATTCACTGCTGAGATCGGCGATACGTGTCCTGGAAACTTTGCAAGAAGGGTCCGGCTACATGGCTAAATGGTTAGCGTGCTGGCCTTTGGTCACAGGGGTCCCGTTTCGATTCCCGGCAGGGTCGGGAATTTTAACCTTAATTGGTTAATTTCGCTGGCACGGGGGCTGGGTGTAAGTGTCGTCTTCATCATCATTTCATCCTCATCACGACGCGCAGGTCGCCTACGAGCGTCAAATCAAAAGACCTGCATCTGGTGAGCCGAACTTCTCCTCGGACACTCCCGGCATTAAAAGCCATACGCCATGTCATTCTGCAAGAAGGCTTCCTTTGAGATGATGTTCAAAAGCCTCGTCACGTTCCGTTGGATGTCAGGAATATCGTCAAAAAATGTGATGAGCATCGTTTTGATGCGTGACTTTCCGGCTCTGACATTTTTCCGACGAGGGGATACCGGAGAACGCCATTCCATGCTTTGCCGTTTCATTTCAGGGTCGTATCTGAGACACCAGATTTCATCCGCAGTCACGATACAGTTCAAGAAATTTGGTGTCGCATCCGCCGATTCGACAAAATCCTGTGAAGCCTCTAAATGTGCTTGCTTCTGATCGTCAGTCAAGTGATGCGGCACAAGACGAGAACATGTTTTCCTCTTCCATAACTTCTGGGTAACGATTTGTCACACAGATTCCCGGTTAATCTGCAGTTCATCAGTTAATTGCCGATCGTTCGTGATTAATGTCCACACCTTCTAAATGTTTTCGTCACTGACGGCGGTCGCCGGTCTTCCGCTACGAGGGTTGTCAGAAACACTTTCCCGGCCTCCTCGAAAACGAACGAACCACTCGTACACGCACTTCAAGGGCATTGCTTGGTCTTCATAAACACGTACCAGCATCGCATGCGTTCCTTGCGGTGTCATGCCAAGCTTAAAACAAAACTGTACATTGATCTTTTGGTCGTTCATGTTCCTATTCGCAGTTCAGAACCAACGCACTAAACACGTACTGTGTCAAACAGGTCTTACACGGCACACACACACGATGCTCAACTGAACAACGTTGGGAGCAGGTGGTCAAAACCTGCTGCTACGCAATTGCAGTGTTGCGTGTCGCCAGTGTTGCCGGATCGACCGTTCTGACTTCATTCACCGAACATTCTTGTCACAGTTTGTATCTCCGATGGTCCATGTGCAATATGTGACGGACAACGCAGAAGCGCAGATGATTTTCTTGAAATTTTTCCTCTGCCACTCTATCAGCGGTACACGGCTACCGGCACCCGTGGCTCCTTGGGTCAAGATGATTAGTCGCCCGTCTCTCAGCACTGAAGCTCTGGGTTCAATTATGCAGTAGTTCGTGTAAAACCTGGGCTGGATTCTTTGATCAACCACGTGGTGAAGGGGTAGGGTGTCTGCCTCTTACACGGGTGGCCTGGGTTCAATTCCTGGCCAATTCAGGGATTTTAATTATGGATTTAGGGCTGGAACGGGGTTCACTCACACTCGTAAGACCAACTGAGGAACTGTCCGATACGAAAGGCAGGGGCCTGGTCACGAAAGTCAAGCAGTATGGATGAGGGTGTCGTATGCTAACCACGTGGACTGCAAAACCTGCAGGTCTTGTGGCTGGGTAGTGGCTGTCTTAGAATGCTAAATCCCTCAATGGGATCTTTGTTTTATAGATTTTCTTTGGAATCTCTTATTTTTCGGCTCGTCTTTCAACGCTGTGTCCCGGCTTAGGTTCCGTGTCTTAGATCGTCCATGAGAAACTTGTGCCTGTTTGAACTACATGTATTCATAACTTTGAGCAACGTTCGTATCCCAGCTAGTATGTATTTATGTTGCTGAATTCTTTTCTATATTCTCGGGGGACAAGCAATTTAAAAGTGTATCTCATTTTACTCCAAGATAATTCTTCTCATTCTAGAATACAAATTGGAAGAATTTGAGAAAGAGAATTCTTGACTCGTTTGTTGATAAGACTTCTCTACGACATTCAAAGGTATTCAGCTTTGCGGTGCGTGTGTGCCTCCGTCGCGCTCTCTCTCTGGAAATGAAATCCTCGTTGGCTGGTTGCGATCGATGTGTAGCCGGCAGGCACGCCTCGTGTACTGATATAGGAATGAAAACTTGTCATATTCACAGATAAATATGGTTCAGCTCTCTACGTCGTTTACCGACTTTCCACCAACGTAGCCTAAGATTGATTCCTCGGCTGTATGCGTAGTCTGTGGTGTCTCGAGTTGCTATTGACATATTTCCCCGATGTGACACTACTAGGGCCAAGATGTTCGTGCTTTTGCATACTTTATCTTTCCTGAGCTGAAATTTATATCCTTATGTGTCATCTTAATGCAGAATCACTTTTGAGGTGGTTTTTTTTCAAGTTTGAGTAGTCTATATTCATACACAGGCTGGTCGGAAATAACGTGAACCGGATATATGAACATTCGAGTGTTGGTCATACTGATAAATAATTTTAAAAAATGTTATTTGATATCTCGAGCGTTGTCATTTTATCACTTGCTTAAGTTGGCCAATCAGATCACTTCGCGGGCACATTCAAGTGGGTTTTGCTAGGCGGTGTTGCAAAATCTTCTTGTGGCAAGACGGGCTGAAAAGCAGCAGTCGAAGAAAAGAACTGGATTTGAAGACACACCTCCGAGCAAGTACGCTACAGTGACATCGGCTGAAACCCAGGGTGTATTTGTGTTTGATGCTGATTTCTCGGCATGGTCCTCCAACCGATCTTAAGCCACATGCAGATTTAGCAACACCGCCTTGGAAGGCTCATCTGATATCGCCCGCGAAGAGATTTGATCGGCTAACTTCTGCAGGTGATAAAAAAGGAAAACGGTGCGAGATATTGATATTTTTCAAATTCTGTAACAGTATGACAAACCCAGATCTTCGAAATATTAGCTGTAATCCAGAAAGGAGTGAGGCAAGGATGCAGTTTGTCCACCACTTTTTTCAAAGTTTATGTAGAACAGGCAGTAAATGAAATCGAGAAGGAATTTGAAAGGGAATCACATTCCAAACAGAGGAAATCAAAGCCATGAGATTTGCCGATGATATTATTATTTTATCTGCAGAAGATCTAGAGAAATTGCTGAATGGTAAGGACAGAGTCTTTGATAAGAAGTTCAAGATGAAAATGAATAAGTCCATAACAAAAGTAATGGAGTGCAGTCGAACATAGTTAGGTGATACTGGTAATATTTGACTGGGAAATCTTAAAGGAAGTAGATGAATATTGTTACTTGGGTAGTAAAATAACTAACGATGGCAGAAGTAAGGAGGACATAAAATGCAGACTAGCACAAGCAAAGAAGGCTTTCTTTGCTCACTTCGAACATTGATACAGGAATTAGGAAGATGTTTTTGTAGACTTTCGTCTGGAGCGTGGCATTGTATGGAAGTGAAACACGGACAAAAACTAGCTCAGAAATAAAGAGAATAGAACCTTTTGAAATGTGGTGTTACATGAGAATGCTGAAGGTGAGATGGAAGGTTGACTCACAAATGAAGAGATGCGGAATCGAATTGGTGAGAGGATATACATTTTTCTAAATTTGACGAGAAGAGACACAATGTTAGGACACATCTTAAGATACCCAGGACTTGTTCAGTTGGCTTTTGAGGGAAGTGTAGGTGGTAAGAACGGTAGGGGTAA